>NW_026736228.1:0-79000 GCF_949786415.1 Peromyscus eremicus | reverse complement strand
TTTTTTCCCAGTCATAAATGGAGTTGAATCACATGCAGTTTCTGGTGCTACGATCAAGAGTTGTTTTCTGGTAAGGAAAGTCACTATTGCGCTACCATTGCCATACACAGTGCAAATAGCCCTCCTGTCTGTTCCCAGCAAGTACAGTGTATTGGACTGAAAAGGAGCTACTGTTCTTGTCAGTTTCCTAAGCAGAGTTGTACTAGATATGGCCCGTGTGTGTAGGAAGTACAGTTCTTTTTTTCTGAGCAAGCTCACTGTTCTGGCCCTATAGGAAACAAAGTATAGTAGAAGAGTGCTCTTTTCTCAAAAGCAGAGTGTCTTTCTTGTAAAGCGAGCTAGAGTTTTTTCCCCAGTCCTAAATGGAGTTGAGTCACATGCAGTTTTTTGTCCTACGAGCAAGAGTTGTTTTTTGGTAAGACAAGTCACTATTGTGCTCCAATTGCCCTACACAGTGCAAAGAGCACTCGCGTCTGTTCCCCGCAAGTACAGTGTATTGGACGGAAGAGGAGGTACTGTTCTTGTCAGTTTCCTAAGCAGAGTTGAACTAGATATGGCCCGTGTGTGTAGGAAGCACAGTTCTTTTGTTCTGAGCAAGCTCACTGTCGGACGCCATAGGAAACACAGTAGAGTAGAAGAGTGCTCTTTTCTCAAAAGCAGAGTGTGTTTCTTGTAAGGCGAGCTAGCTTTTGTTTCCCAGTCTTAAATGTTGTTGAATCACATGCAGTTTCTGATCCTACGAGCAAGAGTTGTTTTCTGGTATGAAGAGTCACTATTGCGCTGCCATTGCCATACACAGGACAAACAGCACTGGTGTCTGTTCCCAGCAATTACAGTGTACTGGACTGAAGAGTATCTACTGTCCTTGTCAGGTTCCTAAGCAGAATTGAACTAGATATGGCCGTGTGTAGGAAATACAGTTCTTTGTTCTGAGCAAGCTCACTGTTCTGGCCCTATAGGAAACACAGTAGAGTAGAAGAGTGCTCTTTACTCAAAAGCAGAGTGTCTTTCTTGTAAGGCGAGCTAGCGTTTGTTTTCCAGTCCTAAATGGAGTTGAATCACATCCAGTAATTTGTCCTACGAGCAAGTGTTGTTTTCTGGTAAGACGAGTCACTATTGTGCTCCAATTGCCATACACAGTGCAAATAGCACTCGCGTCTGTTCCCCGCAAGTACAGTGTATTGGACTGAAGAGGATCTAGTGTTCTTGTCAGTTTCCTAAGCAGAGTTGAACTAGATACGGCCCGTGTGTGTAGGAAGCACAGTTCTTTTGTTCTGAGCAAGCTCACTGTTCGGACCCCATAGGAAACACAGTAGAGTATAAGAGTGCTCTTTTCTCAAAAGCAGAGTGTGTTTCATGTAAGGCGAGCTAGCATTTGTTTCCCAGTCCTAAATGGAGTTGATCACATGCAGTTTCTGGTCCTACGATCAAGAGTTGTTTTCTGGTAATGAAAGTCACTATTGCGCTCCCATTGCCATACACAGTGCAAATAGCACTCGCGTCTGTTCCCAGCAAGTACAGTGTATCGGACTTAAGAGGAGCTGCTGTTCTTGTCAGTTTCCTAAGCAGAGTTGAACTAGTTATGGCCCGTGTGTAGGAAGCACAGTTCTTTTGTTCTGAGCAAGCTCACTGTTCTGGCCCTATAGGAGACACAGTAGAGTGGAAGAGTGCTCTTTTCTCTAAAACAGAGTGTGTTTCTTGTAAGGCGAGCTAGCGTTTCTTTCCCAGTCCTAAATAGAGTTGAATCACATGCAGTTTCTAGTCCTACGAGCAAGAGTTGTATTCTGGTAAGAAGAGTCACTACTGCGCTGCCATTGCCATACATAGGACAAATAGCACTGGCGTCTGTTCCCAGCAAGTACAGTGTATTGGACTGAAATGGATCTACTGTTCTTGTCAGGTTCCTAAGCAGAATTGAACTAGATATGGCCTTGTGTGTAGGAAGCACAGTTCTTTTGTTCTGAGCAAGCTCACTTTTCGGAACACATAGGAAACACAGTACAGTAGAAGACTGCTCTTTTCTCAAAAGCAGAGTGTGTTTTTGTAAGGCGAGCTAGTGTTTGTTTCCTACTCCTAAATCGAGTTGAATCACATGCAGTTTCTGGTCCTATGAACAAGAGTTGTTTTCTGGTAAGGAAAGTCACTATTGCGCTCCCATTGCCCTTTACAAGGCAAATAGCACTCGCGTCTTTTCCCAGCAAGTACACTGTATTGGACTGAATAGGAGCTACTGTTCTTGTCAGTTTACTAAGCAGAATGGAACTAGATATGGTCCATGCGTGTAGGAAGCACAGTTCTTTTGTTCTGAGCAAGCTCACTGTTTGGACCCCATAGGAAACACAGTAGAGTAGAAGAGTGCTCTTTTCTCAAAAGCAGAGTGTGTTTCATGTAAGGCGAGCTAGCGTTTCTTTCCCAGTCCTAAATGGAGTTGAATCACATGCAGTTTCTAGTCCTACTAGCAAGAGTTGTTTTCTGGTAAGAAGAGTCACTATTGCACTGCCATTGCCATACATAGGACAAATAGCACTGACGTCTGTTCTCAGCAAGTACAGTATATTGGACTGAAGAGGATCTACTGTTCTTGTCAGGTTCCTAAGCAGAATTGAACTAGATATGGCCGTGTGTGTAGGAAGCACAGTTCTTTTGTTCTGAGCAAGCTCACTGTTCGGACACCCTAGGAAACACAGTAGAGTAGAAGAGTGCTCTTTTCTCTAAAGCAGAGTGTGTTTCTTGTAAGGCGAGCTAGCGTTTGTTTCCCAGTCCTAAATGGAGTTGAATCATATGCAGTTTCTGGTCCTAAGAGCAAGAGCTGTTTTGTGATAAGGAAAGTCACTATTGTGCTCCCCTTGCCATACATAGTGCAAATAGCTCTCACGTCGGTTCCCAGCAAGTACAGTGTATCGGACTGAAGAGGAGCTACTGTTCTTGTTAGTTTCCTAAGCAGAGTTGAACTAGATATGGCCCGCGTGTGTAGGAAGCACAGTTCTTTTGTTCTGAGCAAGCTCACTGTTTTGACCCATAGGAAACACAGTAGAGTAGAAGAGTGCTCTTTTCTCTAAAGCAGAATGTGTTTATTGTAAAGCGAGCTAGCGTTTGTTTCCCAGTCCTAAATGGAGTGGAATCACATGCAGTTTCTGGTCCTACGAGCAGGAGTTGTTTTCTGGTAAGGAAAGTCACTATTGCGCTCCCATTGCCATACACAGTGCAAATAGCCCTCCCGTCTGTTCCCAGCAAGTACAGTGTATTGGACTTAAAAGGAGCTACTGTTCTTCTCAGTTTCCTAAGCAGAGTTGAACTAGATATGGCCCGTGTGTGTAGGAAGTACAGTTCTTTTTTTCTGAGCAAGCTCACTCTTCTGGCCCTATAGGAAACACAGAAGAGTAGAAGAGTGCTCTTTTCTCAAAAGCAGAGTGTGTTTCTTGTAAAGTGAGCTAGAGTTTGTTTCCAGGTCCTAAATGGAGTGGAATCACATGCAGTTTCTGGTCCTATGAGCAAGATTTGTTTTCTGGTAAGAAGAGTCACTATTGCGCTGCCATTGCCATACACAGGACAAATAACACTGGCGTCTGTTCCCAGCAAGTACAGTGTATTGGACTGAAATGGATCTACTGTTCTTGTCAGGTTCCTAAGCAGAATTGAACTAGATATGGCCGTGTGTGTAGGAAGCACAGTTCTTTTGTTCTGAGCAAGCTCACTGTTCGGAACACATAGAAAACACAGTAGAGTAGAAGAGTGCTCTTTTCTCAAAAGCAGAGAGTGTTTCTTGTAAGGCGAGCTAGCGTTTGTTTCCCAGTCCTAAATGGAGTTGAGTCACATGCAGTTTTTTGTCCTATGAGCAAAAGTTGTTTTCTGGTAAGACAAGTCACTATTGTTCTCCAATTGCCATACACAATGCAAATAGCACTCGCGTCTGTTCCCCGCAAGTACAGTGTATTGGACAGAAGAGGAGCTACTGTTCTTGTCAGTTTCCTAAGCACAGTTGAACTAGATATGGCCCGTGTGCGTAGGAAGCACAGTTCTTTTTTCCGAGCAAGCTCACTGTTCGGACCCAATAGGAAACACAGTAGAGTGGAAGAGTGCTCTTTTCTCAAAAGCAGAGTGTGTTTCATGTAAGGCGAGCTAGAGTTTGTTTCCCAGTCCTAAATGGAGTTGAATCACATGCAGTTTCTGGTCTTATGAGCAAGAGTTGTTTTCTGGTAAGGAAAGTCACTATTGCGCTCCCATTGCCCTTCACAAGGCAAATAGCACTCGCGTCTTTTCCCAGCAAGTACAGTGTATTGGACTGAATAGGAGCTACTGTTCTTGTCAGTTTACTAAGCAGAGTTGAACTAGATATGGTCCGTGCGTGTAGGATGCACAGTTCTTTTGTTCTGAGCAAGCTCACTGTTTGGACCCCATAGGAAACACAGTAGAGTAGAAGAGTGCTCTTTTATCAAAAGCAGAGAGTGTTTCTTGGAAGTCGAGCTAGCGTTTCTTTCCCAGTCCTAAATGGAGTTGAGTCACATGCAGTTTTTTGTCCTACGAGCAAGAGTTGTTTTCTGGTAAGACAAGTCACTATTGTGCTCCAATTGCCATACACAGTGCAAATAGCACTCGCGTCTGTTCCCCGCAAGTACAGTGTATTGGACGGAAGAAGAGCTACTGTTCTTGTCAGTTTCTTAAGGACAGTTGAACTAGATATGGCCCGTGTGTAGGAAGCACAGTTCTTTTGTTCTGAGCAAGCTCACTGTTTGGAACCCATAGGAAACAGAGTAGAGTAGAAGAGTGCTCTTTTCTCAAAAGCAGAGTGTGTTTCATGTAAGGCGAGCTAGCATTTGTTTCCCAGTCCTAAATGGAGTTGATCACATGCAGTTTCTGGTCCTACGATCAAGAGTTGTTTTCTGGTAATGAAAGTCACTATTGCGCTCCCATTGCCATACACAGTGCAAATAGCACTCGCGTCTGTTCCCAGCAAGTACAGTGTATCGGACTTAAGAGGAGCTGCTGTTCTTGTCAGTTTCCTAAGCAGAGTTGAACTAGTTATGGCCCGTGTGTAGGAAGCACAGTTCTTTTGTTCTGAGCAAGCTCACTGTTCTGGCCCTATAGGAGACACAGTAGAGTGGAAGAGTGCTCTTTTCTCTAAAACAGAGTGTGTTTCTTGTAAGGCGAGCTAGCGTTTCTTTCCCAGTCCTAAATAGAGTTGAATCACATGCAGTTTCTAGTCCTACGAGCAAGAGTTGTATTCTGGTAAGAAGAGTCACTACTGCGCTGCCATTGCCATACATAGGACAAATAGCACTGGCGTCTGTTCCCAGCAAGTACAGTGTATTGGACTGAAATGGATCTACTGTTCTTGTCAGGTTCCTAAGCAGAATTGAACTAGATATGGCCTTGTGTGTAGGAAGCACAGTTCTTTTGTTCTGAGCAAGCTCACTTTTCGGAACACATAGGAAACACAGTACAGTAGAAGACTGCTCTTTTCTCAAAAGCAGAGTGTGTTTTTGTAAGGCGAGCTAGTGTTTGTTTCCTAGTCCTAAATCGAGTTGAATCACATGCAGTTTCTGGTCCTATGAACAAGAGTTGTTTTCTGGTAAGGAAAGTCACTATTGCGCTCCCATTGCCCTTTACAAGGCAAATAGCACTCGCGTCTTTTCCCAGCAAGTACACTGTATTGGACTGAATAGGAGCTACTGTTCTTGTCAGTTTACTAAGCAGAATGGAACTAGATATGGTCCATGCGTGTAGGAAGCACAGTTCTTTTGTTCTGAGCAAGCTCACTGTTTGGACCCCATAGGAAACACAGTAGAGTAGAAGAGTGCTCTTTTCTCAAAAGCAGAGTGTGTTTCATGTAAGGCGAGCTAGCGTTTCTTTCCCAGTCCTAAATGGAGTTGAATCACATGCAGTTTCTAGTCCTACTAGCAAGAGTTGTTTTCTGGTAAGAAGAGTCACTATTGCGCTGCCATTGCCATACATAGGACAAATAGCACTGACGCATGTTCTCAGCAAGTACAGTATATTGGACTGAAGAGGATCTACTGTTCTTGTCAGGTTCCTAAGCAGAATTGAACTAGATATGGCCGTGTGTGTAGGAAGCACAGTTCTTTTGTTCTGAGCAAGCTCACTGTTCGGACACCATAGGAAACACAGTAGAGTAGAAGAGTGCTCTTTTCTCTAAAGCAGAGTGTGTTTCTTGTAAGGCGAGCTAGCGTTTGTTTCCCAGTCCTAAATGGAGTTGAATCATATGCAGTTTCTGGTCCTAAGAGCAAGAGCTGTTTTGTGATAAGGAAAGTCACTATTGTGCTCCCCTTGCCATACATAGTGCAAATAGCTCTCACGTCGGTTCCCAGCAAGTACAGTGTATCGGACTGAAGAGGAGCTACTGTTCTTGTTAGTTTCCTAAGCAGAGTTGAACTAGATATGGCCCGCGTGTGTAGGAAGCACAGTTCTTTTGTTCTGAGCAAGCTCACTGTTTTGACCCATAGGAAACACAGTAGAGTAGAAGAGTACTCTCTTCTCTAAAGCAGAATGTGTTTATTGTAAAGCGAGCTAGCGTTTGTTTCCCAGTCCTAAATGGAGTGGAATCACATGCAGTTTCTGGTCCTACGAGCAGGAGTTGTTTTCTGGTAAGGAAAGTCACTATTGCGCTCCCATTGCCATACACAGTGCAAATAGCCCTCCCGTCTGTTCCCAGCAAGTACAGTGTATTGGACTTAAAAGGAGCTACTGTTCTTCTCAGTTTCCTAAGCAGAGTTGAACTAGATATGGCCCGTGTGTGTAGGAAGTACAGTTCTTTTTTTCTGAGCAAGCTCACTCTTCTGGCCCTATAGGAAACACAGAAGAGTAGAAGAGTGCTCTTTTCTCAAAAGCAGAGTGTGTTTCTTGTAAAGTGAGCTAGAGTTTGTTTCCCAGTCCTAAATGGAGTGGAATCACATGCAGTTTCTGGTCCTACGAGCAAGATTTGTTTTCTGGTAAGAAGAGTCACTATTGCGCTGCCATTGCCATACACAGGACAAATAACACTGGCGTCTGTTCCCAGCAAGTACAGTGTATTGGACTGAAATGGATCTACTGTTCTTGTCAGGTTCCTAAGCAGAATTGAACTAGATATGGCCGTGTGTGTAGGAAGCACAGTTCTTTTGTTCTGAGCAAGCTCACTGTTCGGAACACATAGGAAACACAGTAGAGTAGAAGAGTGCTCTTTTCTCAAAAGCAGAGTGTGTTTCTTGTAAGGCGAGCTAGCGTTTGTTTCCCAGTCCTAAATGGAGTTGAGTCACATGCAGTTTTTTGTCCTATGAGCAAAAGTTGTTTTCTGGTAAGACAAGTCACTATTGTTCTCCAATTGCCATACACAATGCAAATAGCACTCGCGTCTGTTCCCCGCAAGTACAGTGTATTGGACAGAAGAGGAGCTACTGTTCTTGTCAGTTTCCTAAGCACAGTTGAACTAGATATGGCCCGTGTGCGTAGGAAGCACAGTTCTTTTTTCCGAGCAAGCTCACTGTTCGGACCCAATAGGAAACACAGTAGAGTGGAAGAGTGCTCTTTTCTCAAAAGCAGAGTGTGTTTCATGTAAGGCGAGCTAGAGTTTGTTTCCCAGTCCTAAATGGAGTTGAATCACATGCAGTTTCTGGTCTTATGAGCAAGAGTTGTTTTCTGGTAAGGAAAGTCACTATTGCGCTCCCATTGCCATACACAGTGCAAATAGCACTCGCGTCTGTTCCCAGCAAGTACAGTGTATCGGACTGAAGAGGAGCTACTGTTCTTGTCAGTTTCCAAAGCAGAGTTGAACTACATATGGCCCGTGTGTAGGAAGCACAGTTTTTTTTTTTCTGAGCAAGCTCTCTTTTCGGAACACATAGGAAACACAGTAGAGTAGAAGAGTGCTCTTTTCTCAAAAGCAGAGTGTGTTTTTGTAAGGCGAGCTAGGGTTTGTTTCCTAGTCCTAAATGGAGTTGAATCACATGCAGTTTCTGGTCCTATGAACAAGAGTTGTTTTCTGGTAAGGAAAGTCACTATTGCGCTCCCATTGCCCTTCACAAGGCAAATAGCACTCGCGTCTTTTCCCAGCAAGTACAGTGTATTGGACTGAATAGGAGCTACTGTTCTTGTCAGTTTACTAAGCAGAGTTGAACTAGATATGGTCCGTGCGTGTAGGATGCACAGTTCTTTTGTTCTGAGCAAGCTCACTGTTTGGACCCCATAGGAAACACAGTAGAGTAGAAGAGTGCTCTTTTATCAAAAGCAGAGAGTGTTTCTTGGAAGTCGAGCTAGCGTTTCTTTCCCAGTCCTAAATGGAGTTGAGTCACATGCAGTTTTTTGTCCTACAAGCAAGAGTTGTTTTCTGGTAAGAAGAGTCACTATTGCGCTGCCATTGCCATACACAGGACAAATAGCACTGGCGTCTCTTCCCAGCAAGTACAGTGTATTGGACTGAAGAGGATCTACTGTTCTTGTCAGGTTCCTAAGCAGACTTGAACTAGATATGGCCGTGTGTGTAGGAAGCACAGTTTTTTTGTTTTGAGCAAGCTCACTTTTCGGAACACCTAGGAAACACAGTAGAGTAGAAGAGTGCTCTTTTCTCAAAAGCAGAGTGTGTGTCTTGGAAGTCGAGCTAGCGTTTGTTTCCCAGTCCTAAATGGAGTTGTGTCACATGCAGTTTTTTGTCCTACGAGCAAGAGTTGTTTTCTCGTAAGACAAGTCTCTATTGTGCTCCAATTGCCATACACAGTGCAAATAGCACTGGCGTCTGTTCCCCGCAAGAACAATGTATTGGAATGAAGATGAGCTACTGTTCTTGGACATTTCCTAAGCAGAGTTGAACTAGATATGGCCCGTGTGTGTAGGAAGCACAGTTCTTATGTTCTGAGCAAGCTCACTGTTCTGGCCCCAGAGGAAACACAGTAGAGTATAAGAGTGCTCTTTTCTCTAAAGCAGAGTGTGTTTCTTGTAAGGCGAGCTAGCGTTTGTTTCCCAGTCCTAAATGGAGTTGAGTCACTTGCAGTTTTTTGTCCTACAAGCAAGAGTTGCTTTCTGGTAAGACGAGTCACTATTGTGCTAAAATTGCCATACACAGTGCAAATAGCACTCGCGTCTGTTCCCCGCAAGTAAAGTGTATTGGACTGAAGAGGAGCTACTGTTCTTGTCAGTTTCATAAGCAGAGTTGAACTAGATATGGCCCGTGTATGTAGGAAGCACAGTTCTTTTGTTCTGAGCAAGCTCACTGTTCGGACCCCATAGGAAACACAGTAGAGTAGAAGAGTGCTCTTTTCTCAAAAGCAGAGTGTGTTTCATGTAAGGCGAGCTAGCATTTGTTTCCCAGTCCTAAATGGAGTTGAATCACATGCAGTATCTGGTCCTACGAGCAAGAGTTGTTTTCTGGTAAGGAAAGTCACTATTGTGCTCCTATTGCCATCCACAGTACAAATAGCACTCGCGTCTTTTCCCAGCAAGTACAGTTCATTGGACTGAAGAGGAGCTACTGTTCTTGTCAGTTTCATAAGCAGAGTTCAACTAGATATGGCCCGTGTGTAGGAAGCACAGTTCTTATGTTCTGAGCAAGCTCACTGTTCTGGCCCTATAGGAAACACAGTAGAGTAGAAGAGTGCTCTTTTCTCTAAAGCCGAGTGTGTTTCTTGTAAGGCGAGCTAGCGTTTGTTTCCCAATCCTAAATGGAGTTGAATCACATGCAGTTTCTGGTCCTACGAGCAAGAGTTGTTTTCTGGTAAGAAGAGTCACTATTGTGCTCCCATTGACATACACAGTGCAAATAGCACTCGCGTCTCTTTCCAGCAAGTACAGTGTATCGGACTAAAGAGGAGCTACTGTTCTTGTCAGTTTCCTATGCATATTTGAACTAGATATGGCCGTGTGAGTAGGAAGCACAGTTTTTTTGTTCTGAGCAAGCTCACTGTTCGGAACACATAGGAAACACAGTAGAGTAGAAGAGTGCTCTTTTCTCAAAAGCAGAGTGTGTTTCTTGGAAGTCGAGCTAGCGTTTGTTTCCCAGTTAAATGGAGTTGAGTCACATGCAGTTTTTTGTCCTACGAGCAAGAGTTGTTTTCTGGTAAGAGAAGTCACTATTGCGCTCCATTTGCCATACACAGTGCAAATAGCACTCGCGTCTGTTCCCTGCAAGTACAGTGTATTGGACGGAAGAGGAGCTATTGTTCTTTTCAGTTTCCTAAGCAGAGTTGAACTAGTTATGGCCTGTGTGTAGGAAGCACAGTTCTTTTGTTCTGAGAAAGCTCACTGTTCTGGCCCTATAGGAAACACAATAGAGTAGAAGAGTGCTCTTTTCCCTAAAGCAGAGTGTGTTTCTTGTAAGGCGAGCTAGCGTTTGTTTCCCAGTCCTAAATGGAGTTGAATCACATGCAGCTTCTAGTCCTACGAGCAAGAGTTGTTTTATGGTAAGAAGAGTCACTATTGCACTGCCATTGCCATACACAGGACAAATAGCACTGGCGTCTGTTCCCAGCAAGTACAGTGTATTGTACAGAAGAGGATCTACTGTTCTTGTCAGGTTCCTAAGCAGACTTGAACTAGATATGGCCGTGTGTGCAGGAAGCACAGTTCTTTTGTTCTGAGCAAGATCACTGTTCGGACACCATAGGAAACACAGTAGAGTAGAAGAGTGCTCTTTACTCAAAAGCAGAGTGTGTTCTTGTAAGGCGAGCTAGCGTTTGTTTCCCAGTCCTAAATGGAGTTGAATCACATGCAGTTTCTTGTCCTAAGAGCAAGAGTTGTTTTCAGGTAAGGAAAGTCACTATTGCGCTCCCCTTGCCATACATAGTGCAAATAGCTCTCGCGTCTGTTCCCAGCAAGTACAGTGTATCGGACTGAAGAGGCGCTACTGTCTTGTCAGTTTCCTAAGCAGAGTTCAACTAGATATGGCCCGTGTGTGTAGGAAGCACCGTTCTTATGTTCTGAGCAAGCTCACTGTTCGGAACACATAGGAAACACAGTAGAGTAGAAGAGTGCTCTTTTCTCAAAAGCAGAGTGTGTTTTTGTAAGGCGAGCTAGCGTTTGTTTCCTAGTCCTAAATGGAGTTGAATCACATGCAGTTTCTGGTCCTACGAACAAGAGTTTTTTTCTGGTAAGGAAAGTCACTATTGCGCTCCCATTGCCCTACACAAGGCAAATAGCACTCGCGTCTTTTCCCAGCAAGTACAGTGTATTAGACTTAATAGGAGCTACAGTTCTTGTCAGTTTCCTACGCAGAGTTGAACTAGATATGGCCCGTGTGTGTAGGAAGTACAGTTCTTTTTTTCTGAGCAAGCTCACTGTTCTGTCCCTATAGGAAACACAGTAGAGTAGAAGAGTGCTGTTTTCTCAAAAGCAGAGTGTGTTTCTTTTAAAGCGAGCTAGAGTTTGTTTCCCAGTCCTAAATGGAGTGGAATCACATGCAGTTTCTTGTCTTACGAGCAAGAGTTGTTTTCTGGTAAGAAGAGTCACTATTGCGCTGCCATTGCCATACACAGGACAAAAAGCACTGGCGTCTGTTCCTAGCAAGTATAGTGTATTGGACTGAAGAGGATCTACTGTTCTTGTCAGGTTCCTAAGCAGACTTGAACTAGATATGGCCGTGTGTGTAGGAAGCACAGTTTTTTTGTTTTGAGCAAGCTCACTTTTTGGAACACCTAGGAAACACAGTAGAGTAGAAGAGTGCTCTTTTCTCAAAAGCAGAGTGTGTGTCTTGGAAGTCAAGCTAGCGTTTGTTTCCCAGTCCTAAATGGAGTTGAGTCACATGCAGTTTCTGGTCCTACGAAAAAGAGCTGTTTTCTGGTAAGGAAAGTCACTATTGTGCTCCCATTGCCCTACACAAGTCAAATAGCACTCGCGTCTTTTCCCAGCAAGTACAGTGTATTGGACTGAATAGGAGCTACTGTTCTTGTCAGTTTCCTAAGCAGAGTTGAACTAGATATGGTCCGTGTGTGTAGGAATCACAGTTCTTTTGTTCTGAACAAGCTCACTGTTTGGACCACATAGGAAACACAGTAGAGTAGAAGAGTGCTCTTTTCTCTAAAGCAGAGTGTGTTTCTTGTAAGGCGAGCTAGCGTTTGTTTCCCAGTCCTAAATGGAGTGGAATCACATGCAGTTTCTGGTCCTATGAGCAAGAGTTGTTTTCTGGTAAGGAAATCACAATTGCGCTCCCATTGCCATACACAGTGCAAATAGCCCTCCCGTCTGTTCCCAGCAAGTACATTGTATTGGACCGAAGAGGAGCTACTGTTCTTCTCAGTTTCCTAAGCAGAGTTGAACTAGATATGGCCCGTGTGTGTAGGAAGTACAGTTCTTTTTTTCTGAGCAACCTCACTGTTCTGGCCCTATAGGAAACACAGTAGAGTAGAAGAGTGCTCTTTTCTCAAAAGCAGAGTGTGTTTCTTGGAAAGCGAGCTAGAGTTTATTTCCCAGTCCTAAATGGAGTTGAGTCCCATGCAGTTTCTGGTCCTACAAGCAAGAGTTGTTTTCTGGTAAGAAGAGTCACTATTGCGCTGCCATTGCCATACACAGGACAAATAGCACTGGCGTCTCTTCCCAGCAAGTACAGTGTATTGGACTGAAGAGGATCTACTGTTCTTGTCAGGTTCCTAAGCAGACTTGAACTAGATATGGCCGTGTGTGTAGGAAGCACAGTTTTTTTGTTTTGAGCAAGCTCACTTTTCGGAACACCTAGGAAACACAGTAGAGTAGAAGAGTGCTCTTTTCTCAAAAGGAGAGTGTGTGTCTTGGAAGTCGAGCTAGCGTTTGTTTCCCAGTCCTAAATGGAGTTGTGTCACATGCAGTTTTTTGTCCTACGAGCAAGAGTTGTTTTCTCGTAAGACAAGTCTCTATTGTGCTCCAATTGCCATACACAGTGCAAATAGCACTGGCGTCTGTTCCCCGCAAGTACAATGTATTGGAATGAAGATGAGCTACTGTTCTTGGACATTCCCTAAGCAGAGTTGAACTAGATATGGCCCGTGTGTGTAGGAAGCACAGTTCTTATGTTCTGAGCAAGCTCACTGTTCTGGCCCCAGAGGAAACACAGTAGAGTATAAGAGTGCTCTTTTCTCTAAAGCAGAGTGTGTTTCTTGTAAGGCGAGCTAGCGTTTGTTTCCCAGTCCTAAATGGAGTTGAATCACTTGCAGTTTTTTGTCCTACAAGCAAGAGTTGCTTTCTGGTAAGACGAGTCACTATTGTGCTAAAATTGCCATACACAGTGCAAATAGCACTCGCGTCTGTTCCCCGCAAGTAAAGTGTATTGGACTGAAGAGGAGCTACTGTTCTTGTCAGTTTCATAAGCAGAGTTGAACTAGATATGGCCCGTGTATGTAGGAAGCACAGTTCTTTTGTTCTGAGCAAGCTCACTGTTCGGACCCCATAGGAAACACAGTAGAGTAGAAGAGTGCTCTTTTCTCAAAAGCAGAGTGTGTTTCATGTAAGGCGAGCTAGCATTTGTTTCCCAGTCCTAAATGGAGTTGAATCACATGCAGTATCTGGTCCTACGAGCAAGAGTTGTTTTCTGGTAAGGAAAGTCACTATTGTGCTCCTATTGCCATCCACAGTACAAATAGCACTCGCGTCTTTTCCCAGCAAGTACAGTTCATTGGACTGAAGAGGAGCTACTGTTCTTGTCAGTTTCATAAGCAGAGTTCAACTAGATATGGCCCGTGTGTAGGAAGCACAGTTCTTATGTTCTGAGCAAGCTCACTGTTCTGGCCCTATAGGAAACACAGTAGAGTAGAAGAGTGCTCTTTTCTCTAAAGCCGAGTGTGTTTCTTGTAAGGCGAGCTAGCGTTTGTTTCCCAATCCTAAATGGAGTTGAATCACATGCAGTTTCTGGTCCTACGAGCAAGAGTTGTTTTCTGGTAAGAAGAGTCACTATTGTGCTCCCATTGACATACACAGTGCAAATAGCACTCGCGTCTCTTTCCAGCAAGTACAGTGTATCGGACTAAAGAGGAGCTACTGTTCTTGTCAGTTTCCTATGCATATTTGAACTAGATATGGCCGTGTGAGTAGGAAGCACAGTTTTTTTGTTTTGAGCAAGCTCACTTTTTGGAACACCTAGGAAACACAGTAGAGTAGAAGAGTGCTCTTTTCTCAAAAGCAGAGTGTGTGTCTTGGAAGTCGAGCTAGCGTTTGTTTCCCAGTCCTAAATGGAGTTGAGTCACATGCAGTTTTTTGTCCTACGAGCAAGAGTTGTTTTCTCGTAAGACAAGTCACTATTGTGCTCCAATTGCCATACACAGTGCAAATAGCACTGGCGTCTGTTCCCCGCAAGTACAGTGTATTGGAATGAAGATGAGCTACTGTTCTTGGACATTTCCTAAGCAGAGTTGAACTAGATATGGCCCGTGTGTGTAGGAAGCACAGTTCTTATGTTCTGAGCAAGCTCACTGTTCTGGCCCAGAGGAAACACAGTAGAGTATAAGAGTGCTCTTTTCTCTAAAGCAGAGTGTGTTTCTTGTAAAGCGAGCTAGCGTTTGTTTCCCAGTCCTAAATGGAGTTGAGTCACTTGCAGTTTTTTGTCCTACAAGCAAGAGTTGCTTTCTGGTAAGACGAGTCACTATTGTGCTAAAATTGCCATACACAGTGCAAATAGCACTCGCGTCTGTTCCCCGCAAGTAAAGTGTATTGGACTGAAGAGGAGCTACTGTTCTTGTCAGTTTCATAAGCAGAGTTGAACTAGATATGGCCCGTGTATGTAGGAAGCACAGTTCTTTTGTTCTGAGCAAGCTCACTGTTCGGAACACATAGGAAACACAGTAGAGTAGAAGAGTGCTCTTTTCTCAAAAGCAGAGTGTGTTTCATGTAAGGCGAGCTAGCATTTGTTTCCCAGTCCTAAATGGAGTTGAATCACATGCAGTATCTGGTCCTACGAGCAAGAGTTGTTTTCTGGTAAGGAAAGTCACTATTGTGCTCCTATTGCCATCCACAGTACAAATAGCACTCGCGTCTTTTCCCAGCAAGTACAGTTCATTGGACTGAAGAGGAGCTACTGTTCTTGTCAGTTTCATAAGCAGAGTTCAACTAGATATGGCCCGTGTGTAGGAAGCACAGTTCTTATGTTCTGAGCAAGCTCACTGTTCTGGCCCTATAGGAAACACAGTAGAGTAGAAGAGTGCTCTTTTCTCTAAAGCCGAGTGTGTTTCTTGTAAGGCGAGCTAGCGTTTGTTTCCCAATCCTAAATGGAGTTGAATCACATGCAGTTTCTGGTCCTACGAGCAAGAGTTGTTTTCTGGTAAGAAGAGTCACTATTGTGCTCCCATTGACATACACAGTGCAAATAGCACTCGCGTCTCTTTCCAGCAAGTACAGTGTATCGGACTAAAGAGGAGCTACTGTTCTTGTCAGTTTCCTATGCATATTTGAACTAGATATGGCCGTGTGAGTAGGAAGCACAGTTTTTTTGTTTTGAGCAAGCTCACTTTTTGGAACACCTAGGAAACACAGTAGAGTAGAAGAGTGCTCTTTTCTCAAAAGCAGAGTGTGTGTCTTGGAAGTCGAGCTAGCGTTTGTTTCCCAGTCCTAAATGGAGTTGAGTCACATGCAGTTTTTTGTCCTACGAGCAAGAGTTGTTTTCTCGTAAGACAAGTCACTATTGTGCTCCAATTGCCATACACAGTGCAAATAGCCCTGGCGTCTGTTCCCCGCAAGTACAGTGTATTGGAATGAAGATGAGCTACTGTTCTTGGACATTTCCTAAGCAG
Source organism: Peromyscus eremicus (assembly GCF_949786415.1). NCBI lineage: Eukaryota > Metazoa > Chordata > Mammalia > Rodentia > Cricetidae > Peromyscus > Peromyscus eremicus. Next base: position 63,329 of record NW_026736228.1, on the reverse strand, counting down.
AGTTGAACTAGATATGGCCCGTGTGTGTAGGAAGCACAGTTCTTATGTTCTGAGCAAGCTCACTGTTCTGGCCCAGAGGAAACACAGTAGAGTATAAGAGTGCTCTTTTCTCTAAAGCAGAGTGTGTTTCTTGTAAGGCGAGCTAGCGTTTGTTTCCCAGTCCTAAATGGAGTTGAGTCACTTGCAGTTTTTTGTCCTACAAGCAAGAGTTGCTTTCTGGTAAGACGAGTCACTATTGTGCTAAAATTGCCATACACAGTGCAAATAGCACTCGCGTCTGTTCCCCGCAAGTAAAGTGTATTGGACTGAAGAGGAGCTACTGTTCTTGTCAGTTTCATAAGCAGAGTTGAACTAGATATGGCCCGTGTATGTAGGAAGCACAGTTCTTTTGTTCTGAGCAAGCTCACTGTTCGGACCCCATAGGAAACACAGTAGAGTAGAAGAGTGCTCTTTTCTCAAAAGCAGAGTGTGTTTCATGTAAGGCGAGCTAGCATTTGTTTCCCAGTCCTAAATGGAGTTGAATCACATGCAGTATCTGGTCCTACGAGCAAGAGTTGTTTTCTGGTAAGGAAAGTCACTACTGTGCTCCTATTGCCATCCACAGTACAAATAGCACTCGCGTCTTTTCCCAGCAAGTACAGTTCATTGGACTGAAGAGGAGCTACTGTTCTTGTCAGTTTCATAATCAGAGTTCAACTAGATATGGCCCGTGTGTAGGAAGCACAGTTCTTATGTTCTGAGCAAGCTCACTGTTCTGGCCCTATAGGAAACACAGTAGAGTAGAAGAGTGCTCTTTTCTCTAAAGCCGAGTGTGTTTCTTGTAAGGCGAGCTAGCGTTTGTTTCCCAATCCTAAATGGAGTTGAATCACATGCAGTTTCTGGTCCTACGAGCAAGAGTTGTTTTCTGGTAAGAAGAGTCACTATTGTGCTCCCATTGACATACACAGTGCAAATAGCACTCGCGTCTCTTTCCAGCAAGTACAGTGTATCGGACTAAAGAGGAGCTACTGTTCTTGTCAGTTTCCTATGCATATTTGAACTAGATATGGCCGTGTGAGTAGGAAGCACAGTTTTTTTGTTCTGAGCAAGCTCACTGTTCGGATCACATAGGAAACACAGTAGAGTAGAAGAGTGCTCTTTTCTCAAAAGCAGAGTGTGTTTCTTGGAAGTCGAGCTAGCGTTTGTTTCCCAGTTAAATGGAGTTGAGTCACATGCAGTTTTTTGTCCTACGAGCAAGAGTTGTTTTCTGGTAAGAGAAGTCACTATTGCGCTCCATTTGCCATACACAGTGCAAATAGCACTCGCGTCTGTTCCCTGCAAGTACAGTGTATTGGACGGAAGAGGAGCTATTGTTCTTTTCAGTTTCCTAAGCAGAGTTGAACTAGTTATGGCCTGTGTGTAGGAAGCACAGTTCTTTTGTTCTGAGAAAGCTCACTGTTCTGGCCCTATAGGAAACACAATAGAGTAGAAGAGTGCTCTTTTCCCTAAAGCAGAGTGTGTTTCTTGTAAGGCGAGCTAGCGTTTGTTTCCCAGTCCTAAATGGAGTTGAATCACATGCAGCTTCTAGTCCTACGAGCAAGAGTTGTTTTATGGTAAGAAGAGTCACTATTGCACTGCCATTGCCATACACAGGACAAATAGCACTGGCGTCTGTTCCCAGCAAGTACAGTGTATTGTACAGAAGAGGATCTACTGTTCTTGTCAGGTTCCTAAGCAGAGTTGAACTAGATATGGCCGTGTGTGCAGGAAGCACAGTTCTTTTGTTCTGAGCAAGATCACTGTTCGGACACCATAGGAAACACAGTAGAGTAGAAGAGTACTCTTTACTCAAAAGCAGAGTGTGTTCTTGTAAGGCGAGCTAGCGTTTGTTTCCCAGTCCTAAATGGAGTTGAATCACATGCAGTTTCTTGTCCTAAGAGCAAGAGTTGTTTTCAGGTAAGGAAAGTCACTATTGCGCTCCCCTTGCCATACATAGTGCAAATAGCTCTCGCGTCTGTTCCCAGCAAGTACAGTGTATCGGACTGAAGAGGAGCTACTGTCTTGTCAGTTTCCTAAGCAGAGTTCAACTAGATATGGCCCGTGTGTGTAGGAAGCACCGTTCTTATGTTCTGAGCAAGCTCACTGTTCGGAACACATAGGAAACACAGTAGAGTAGAAGAGTGCTCTTTTCTCAAAAGCAGAGTGTGTTTTTGTAAGGCGAGCTAGCGTTTGTTTCCTAGTCCTAAATGGAGTTGAATCACATGCAGTTTCTGGTCCTACGAACAAGAGTTTTTTTCTGGTAAGGAAAGTCACTATTGCGCTCCCATTGCCCTACACAAGGCAAATAGCACTCGCGTCTTTTCCCAGCAAGTACAGTGTATTAGACTTAATAGGAGCTACAGTTCTTGTCAGTTTCCTACGCAGAGTTGAACTAGATATGGCCCGTGTGTGTAGGAAGTACAGTTCTTTTTTTCTGAGCAAGCTCACTGTTCTGTCCCTATAGGAAACACAGTAGAGTAGAAGAGTGCTGTTTTCTCAAAAGCAGAGTGTGTTTCTTTTAAAGCGAGCTAGAGTTTGTTTCCCAGTCCTAAATGGAGTGGAATCACATGCAGTTTCTTGTCTTACGAGCAAGAGTTGTTTTCTGGTAAGAAGAGTCACTATTGCGCTGCCATTGCCATACACAGGACAAAAAGCACTGGCGTCTGTTCCTAGCAAGTATAGTGTATTGGACTGAAGAGGATCTACTGTTCTTGTCAGGTTCCTAAGCAGACTTGAACTAGATATGGCCGTGTGTGTAGGAAGCACAGTTCTTTTGTTCTGAGCAAGCTCACTATTCGGACACCATAGGAAACACAGTATTGTAGAAGAGTGCTCTTTACTCAAAAGCAGAGTGTGTTTCTTGTAAGGCGAGCTAGCATTTGTTTCCCAGTCCTAAATGGAGTTGAATCTCATGCAGTTTCTGGTCCTAAGAGCAAGAGTTGTTTTCTGGTAAGGAAAGTCACTATTGCGATCCCCTTGCCATACATAGTGCAAATAGCTCTCGCTTCTATTCCCAGCAAGTACAGTGTATCGGACTGAAGAGGAGCTACTTTTCTTGTCAGTTTCCTAAGCAGAGTTGAACTAGATATGGCCCGTGTGTGTAGGAAGCACAGTTCTTATGTTCTGAACAAGCTCACTGTTCTGGCCCTATTGGAAACACAGTAGTGTAGAAGAGTGCTCTTTTCTCAAAAGCAGAGTGTGTTTTTGTAAGGCGAGCTAGCGTTTGTTTCCTAGTCCTAAATGGAGTTGAATCACATGCAGTTTCTGGTCCTACGAAAAAGAGCTGTTTTCTGGTAAGGAAAGTCACTATTGCGCTCCCATTGCCCTACACAAGTCAAATAGCACTCGCGTCTTTTCCCAGCAAGTACAGTGTATTGGACTGAATAGGAGCTACTGTTCTTGTCAGTTTCCTAAGCAGAGTTGAACTAGATATGGTCCGTGTGTGTAGGAATCACAGTTCTTTTGTTCTGAACAAGCTCACTGTTTGGACCACATAGGAAACACAGTAGAGTAGAAGAGTGCTCTTTTCTCTAAAGCAGAGTGTGTTTCTTGTAAGGCGAGCTAGCGTTTGTTTCCCAGTCCTAAATGGAGTGGAATCACATGCAGTTTCTGGTCCTATGAGCAAGAGTTGTTTTCTGGTAAGGAAATCACAATTGCGCTCCCATTGCCATACACAGTGCAAATAGCCCTCCCGTCTGTTCCCAGCAAGTACATTGTATTGGACCGAAGAGGAGCTACTGTTCTTCTCAGTTTCCTAAGCAGAGTTGAACTAGATATGGCCCGTGTGTGTAGGAAGTACAGTTCTTTTTTTCTGAGCAACCTCACTGTTCTGGCCCTATAGGAAACACAGTAGAGTAGAAGAGTGCTCTTTTCTCAAAAGCAGAGTGTGTTTCTTGGAAAGCGAGCTAGAGTTTATTTCCCAGTCCTAAATGGAGTTGAGTCCCATGCAGTTTCTGGTCCTACAAGCAAGAGTTGTTTTCTGGTAAGAAGAGTCACTATTGCGCTGCCATTGCCATACACAGGACAAATAGCACTGGCGTCTCTTCCCAGCAAGTACAGTGTATTGGACTGAAGAGGATCTACTGTTCTTGTCAGGTTCCTAAGCAGACTTGAACTAGATATGGCCGTGTGTGTAGGAAGCACAGTTTTTTTGTTTTGAGCAAGCTCACTTTTCGGAACACCTAGGAAACACAGTAGAGTAGAAGAGTGCTCTTTTCTCAAAAGCAGAGTGTGTGTCTTGGAAGTCGAGCTAGCGTTTGTTTCCCAGTCCTAAATGGAGTTGTGTCACATGCAGTTTTTTGTCCTACGAGCAAGAGTTGTTTTCTCGTAAGACAAGTCTCTATTGTGCTCCAATTGCCATACACAGTGCAAATAGCACTGGCGTCTGTTCCCCGCAAGAACAATGTATTGGAATGAAGATGAGCTACTGTTCTTGGACATTTCCTAAGCAGAGTTGAACTAGATATGGCCCGTGTGTGTAGGAAGCACAGTTCTTATGTTCTGAGCAAGCTCACTGTTCTGGCCCCAGAGGAAACACAGTAGAGTATAAGAGTGCTCTTTTCTCTAAAGCAGAGTGTGTTTCTTGTAAGGCGAGCTAGCGTTTGTTTCCCAGTCCTAAATGGAGTTGAGTCACTTGCAGTTTTTTGTCCTACAAGCAAGAGTTGCTTTCTGGTAAGACGAGTCACTATTGTGCTAAAATTGCCATACACAGTGCAAATAGCACTCGCGTCTGTTCCCCGCAAGTAAAGTGTATTGGACTGAAGAGGAGCTACTGTTCTTGTCAGTTTCATAAGCAGAGTTGAACTAGATATGGCCCGTGTATGTAGGAAGCACAGTTCTTTTGTTCTGAGCAAGCTCACTGTTCGGACCCCATAGGAAACACAGTAGAGTAGAAGAGTGCTCTTTTCTCAAAAGCAGAGTGTGTTTCATGTAAGGCGAGCTAGCATTTGTTTCCCAGTCCTAAATGGAGTTGAATCACATGCAGTATCTGGTCCTACGAGCAAGAGTTGTTTTCTGGTAAGGAAAGTCACTATTGTGCTCCTATTGCCATCCACAGTACAAATAGCACTCGCGTCTTTTCCCAGCAAGTACAGTTCATTGGACTGAAGAGGAGCTACTGTTCTTGTCAGTTTCATAAGCAGAGTTCAACTAGATATGGCCCGTGTGTAGGAAGCACAGTTCTTATGTTCTGAGCAAGCTCACTGTTCTGGCCCTATAGGAAACACAGTAGAGTAGAAGAGTGCTCTTTTCTCTAAAGCCGAGTGTGTTTCTTGTAAGGCGAGCTAGCGTTTGTTTCCCAATCCTAAATGGAGTTGAATCACATGCAGTTTCTGGTCCTACGAGCAAGAGTTGTTTTCTGGTAAGAAGAGTCACTATTGTGCTCCCATTGACATACACAGTGCAAATAGCACTCGCGTCTCTTTCCAGCAAGTACAGTGTATCGGACTAAAGAGGAGCTACTGTTCTTGTCAGTTTCCTATGCATATTTGAACTAGATATGGCCGTGTGAGTAGGAAGCACAGTTTTTTTGTTCTGAGCAAGCTCACTGTTCGGAACACATAGGAAACACAGTAGAGTAGAAGAGTGCTCTTTTCTCAAAAGCAGAGTGTGTTTCTTGGAAGTCGAGCTAGCGTTTGTTTCCCAGTTAAATGGAGTTGAGTCACATGCAGTTTTTTGTCCTACGAGCAAGAGTTGTTTTCTGGTAAGAGAAGTCACTATTGCGCTCCATTTGCCATACACAGTGCAAATAGCACTCGCGTCTGTTCCCTGCAAGTACAGTGTATTGGACGGAAGAGGAGCTATTGTTCTTTTCAGTTTCCTAAGCAGAGTTGAACTAGTTATGGCCTGTGTGTAGGAAGCACAGTTCTTTTGTTCTGAGAAAGCTCACTGTTCTGGCCCTATAGGAAACACAATAGAGTAGAAGAGTGCTCTTTTCCCTAAAGCAGAGTGTGTTTCTTGTAAGGCGAGCTAGCGTTTGTTTCCCAGTCCTAAATGGAGTTGAATCACATGCAGCTTCTAGTCCTACGAGCAAGAGTTGTTTTATGGTAAGAAGAGTCACTATTGCACTGCCATTGCCATACACAGGACAAATAGCACTGGCGTCTGTTCCCAGCAAGTACAGTGTATTGTACAGAAGAGGATCTACTGTTCTTGTCAGGTTCCTAAGCAGACTTGAACTAGATATGGCCGTGTGTGCAGGAAGCACAGTTCTTTTGTTCTGAGCAAGATCACTGTTCGGACACCATAGGAAACACAGTAGAGTAGAAGAGTGCTCTTTACTCAAAAGCAGAGTGTGTTCTTGTAAGGCGAGCTAGCGTTTGTTTCCCAGTCCTAAATGGAGTTGAATCACATGCAGTTTCTTGTCCTAAGAGCAAGAGTTGTTTTCAGGTAAGGAAAGTCACTATTGCGCTCCCCTTGCCATACATAGTGCAAATAGCTCTCGCGTCTGTTCCCAGCAAGTACAGTGTATCGGACTGAAGAGGCGCTACTGTCTTGTCAGTTTCCTAAGCAGAGTTCAACTAGATATGGCCCGTGTGTGTAGGAAGCACCGTTCTTATGTTCTGAGCAAGCTCACTGTTCGGAACACATAGGAAACACAGTAGAGTAGAAGAGTGCTCTTTTCTCAAAAGCAGAGTGTGTTTTTGTAAGGCGAGCTAGCGTTTGTTTCCTAGTCCTAAATGGAGTTGAATCACATGCAGTTTCTGGTCCTACGAACAAGAGTTTTTTTCTGGTAAGGAAAGTCACTATTGCGCTCCCATTGCCCTACACAAGGCAAATAGCACTCGCGTCTTTTCCCAGCAAGTACAGTGTATTAGACTTAATAGGAGCTACAGTTCTTGTCAGTTTCCTACGCAGAGTTGAACTAGATATGGCCCGTGTGTGTAGGAAGTACAGTTCTTTTTTTCTGAGCAAGCTCACTGTTCTGTCCCTATAGGAAACACAGTAGAGTAGAAGAGTGCTGTTTTCTCAAAAGCAGAGTGTGTTTCTTTTAAAGCGAGCTAGAGTTTGTTTCCCAGTCCTAAATGGAGTGGAATCACATGCAGTTTCTTGTCTTACGAGCAAGAGTTGTTTTCTGGTAAGAAGAGTCACTATTGCGCTGCCATTGCCATACACAGGACAAAAAGCACTGGCGTCTGTTCCTAGCAAGTATAGTGTATTGGACTGAAGAGGATCTACTGTTCTTGTCAGGTTCCTAAGCAGACTTGAACTAGATATGGCCGTGTGTGTAGGAAGCACAGTTCTTTTGTTCTGAGCAAGCTCACTATTCGGACACCATAGGAAACACAGTATTGTAGAAGAGTGCTCTTTACTCAAAAGCAGAGTGTGTTTCTTGTAAGGCGAGCTAGCGTTTGTTTCCCAGTCCTAAATGGAGTTGAATCTCATGCAGTTTCTGGTCCTAAGAGCAAGAGTTGTTTTCTGGTAAGGAAAGTCACTATTGCGATCCCCTTGCCATACATAGTGCAAATAGCTCTCGCGTCTATTCCCAGCAAGTACAGTGTATCGGACTGAAGAGGAGCTACTTTTCTTGTCAGTTTCCTAAGCAGAGTTGAACTAGATATGGCCCGTGTGTGTAGGAAGCACAGTTCTTATGTTCTGAACAAGCTCACTGTTCTGGCCCTATTGGAAACACAGTAGTGTAGAAGAGTGCTCTTTTCTCAAAAGCAGAGTGTGTTTTTGTAAGGCGAGCTAGCGTTTGTTTCCTAGTCCTAAATGGAGTTGAATCACATGCAGTTTCTGGTCCTACGAAAAAGAGCTGTTTTCTGGTAAGGAAAGTCACTATTGCGCTCCCATTGCCCTACACAAGTCAAATAGCACTCGCGTCTTTTCCCAGCAAGTACAGTGTATTGGACTGAATAGGAGCTACTGTTCTTGTCAGTTTCCTAAGCAGAGTTGAACTAGATATGGTCCGTGTGTGTAGGAATCACAGTTCTTTTGTTCTGAACAAGCTCACTGTTTGGACCACATAGGAAACACAGTAGAGTAGAAGAGTGCTCTTTTCTCTAAAGCAGAGTGTGTTTCTTGTAAGGCGAGCTAGCGTTTGTTTCCCAGTCCTAAATGGAGTGGAATCACATGCAGTTTCTGGTCCTATGAGCAAGAGTTGTTTTCTGGTAAGGAAATCACAATTGCGCTCCCATTGCCATACACAGTGCAAATAGCCCTCCCGTCTGTTCCCAGCAAGTACATTGTATTGGACCGAAGAGGAGCTACTGTTCTTCTCAGTTTCCTAAGCAGAGTTGAACTAGATATGGCCCGTGTGTGTAGGAAGTACAGTTCTTTTTTTCTGAGCAACCTCACTGTTCTGGCCCTATAGGAAACACAGTAGAGTAGAAGAGTGCTCTTTTCTCAAAAGCAGAGTGTGTTTCTTGGAAAGCGAGCTAGAGTTTATTTCCCAGTCCTAAATGGAGTTGAGTCCCATGCAGTTTCTGGTCCTACAAGCAAGAGTTGTTTTCTGGTAAGAAGAGTCACTATTGCGCTGCCATTGCCATACACAGGACAAATAGCACTGGCGTCTCTTCCCAGCAAGTACAGTGTATTGGACTGAAGAGGATCTACTGTTCTTGTCAGGTTCCTAAGCAGACTTGAACTAGATATGGCCGTGTGTGTAGGAAGCACAGTTTTTTTGTTTTGAGCAAGCTCACTTTTCGGAACACCTAGGAAACACAGTAGAGTAGAAGAGTGCTCTTTTCTCAAAAGCAGAGTGTGTGTCTTGGAAGTCGAGCTAGCGTTTGTTTCCCAGTCCTAAATGGAGTTGAGTCACATGCAGTTTTTTGTCCTACGAGCAAGAGTTGTTTTCTCGTAAGACAAGTCACTATTGTGCTCCAATTGCCATACACAGTGCAAATAGCACTGGCGTCTGTTCCCCGCAAGTACAGTGTATTGGAATGAAGATGAGCTACTGTTCTTGGACATTTCCTAAGCAGAGTTGAACTAGATATGGCCCGTGTGTGTAGGAAGCACAGTTCTTATGTTCTGAGCAAGCTCACTGTTCTGGCCCAGAGGAAACACAGTAGAGTATAAGAGTGCTCTTTTCTCTAAAGCAGAGTGTGTTTCTTGTAAGGCGAGCTAGCGTTTGTTTCCCAGTCCTAAATGGAGTTGAGTCACTTGCAGTTTTTTGTCCTACAAGCAAGAGTTGCTTTCTGGTAAGACGAGTCACTATTGTGCTAAAATTGCCATACACAGTGCAAATAGCACTCGCGTCTGTTCCCCGCAAGTAAAGTGTATTGGACTGAAGAGGAGCTACTGTTCTTGTCAGTTTCATAAGCAGAGTTGAACTAGATATGGCCCGTGTATGTAGGAAGCACAGTTCTTTTGTTCTGAGCAAGCTCACTGTTCGGACCCCATAGGAAACACAGTAGAGTAGAAGAGTGCTCTTTTCTCAAAAGCAGAGTGTGTTTCATGTAAGGCGAGCTAGCATTTGTTTCCCAGTCCTAAATGGAGTTGAATCACATGCAGTATCTGGTCCTACGAGCAAGAGTTGTTTTCTGGTAAGGAAAGTCACTATTGTGCTCCTATTGCCATCCACAGTACAAATAGCACTCGCGTCTTTTCCCAGCAAGTACAGTTCATTGGACTGAAGAGGAGCTACTGTTCTTGTCAGTTTCATAAGCAGAGTTCAACTAGATATGGCCCGTGTGTAGGAAGCACAGTTCTTATGTTCTGAGCAAGCTCACTGTTCTGGCCCTATAGGAAACACAGTAGAGTAGAAGAGTGCTCTTTTCTCTAAAGCCGAGTGTGTTTCTTGTAAGGCGAGCTAGCGTTTGTTTCCCAATCCTAAATGGAGTTGAATCACATGCAGTTTCTGGTCCTACGAGCAAGAGTTGTTTTCTGGTAAGAAGAGTCACTATTGTGCTCCCATTGACATACACAGTGCAAATAGCACTCGCGTCTCTTTCCAGCAAGTACAGTGTATCGGACTAAAGAGGAGCTACTGTTCTTGTCAGTTTCCTATGCATATTTGAACTAGATATGGCCGTGTGAGTAGGAAGCACAGTTTTTTTGTTCTGAGCAAGCTCACTGTTCGGAACACATAGGAAACACAGTAGAGTAGAAGAGTGCTCTTTTCTCAAAAGCAGAGTGTGTTTCTTGGAAGTCGAGCTAGCGTTTGTTTCCCAGTTAAATGGAGTTGAGTCACATGCAGTTTTTTGTCCTACGAGCAAGAGTTGTTTTCTGGTAAGAGAAGTCACTATTGCGCTCCATTTGCCATACACAGTGCAAATAGCACTCGCGTCTGTTCCCTGCAAGTACAGTGTATTGGACGGAAGAGGAGCTATTGTTCTTTTCAGTTTCCTAAGCAGAGTTGAACTAGTTGTGGCCTGTGTGTAGGAAGCACAGTTCTTTTGTTCTGAGAAAGCTCACTGTTCTGGCCCTATAGGAAACACAATAGAGTAGAAGAGTGCTCTTTTCCCTAAAGCAGAGTGTGTTTCTTGTAAGGCGAGCTAGCGTTTGTTTCCCAGTCCTAAATGGAGTTGAATCACATGCAGCTTCTAGTCCTACGAGCAAGAGTTGTTTTATGGTAAGAAGAGTCACTATTGCACTGCCATTGCCATACACAGGACAAATAGCACTGGCGTCTGTTCCCAGCAAGTACAGTGTATTGTACAGAAGAGGATCTACTGTTCTTGTCAGGTTCCTAAGCAGACTTGAACTAGATATGGCCGTGTGTGCAGGAAGCACAGTTCTTTTGTTCTGAGCAAGATCACTGTTCGGACACCATAGGAAACACAGTAGAGTAGAAGAGTGCTCTTTACTCAAAAGCAGAGTGTGTTCTTGTAAGGCGAGCTAGCGTTTGTTTCCCAGTCCTAAATGGAGTTGAATCACATGCAGTTTCTTGTCCTAAGAGCAAGAGTTGTTTTCAGGTAAGGAAAGTCACTATTGCGCTCCCCTTGCCATACATAGTGCAAATAGCTCTCGCGTCTGTTCCCAGCAAGTACAGTGTATCGGACTGAAGAGGAGCTACTGTCTTGTCAGTTTCCTAAGCAGAGTTCAACTAGATATGGCCCGTGTGTGTAGGAAGCACCGTTCTTATGTTCTGAGCAAGCTCACTGTTCGGAACACATAGGAAACACAGTAGAGTAGAAGAGTGCTCTTTTCTCAAAAGCAGAGTGTGTTTTTGTAAGGCGAGCTAGCGTTTGTTTCCTAGTCCTAAATGGAGTTGAATCACATGCAGTTTCTGGTCCTACGAACAAGAGTTTTTTTCTGGTAAGGAAAGTCACTATTGCGCTCCCATTGCCCTACACAAGGCAAATAGCACTCGCGTCTTTTCCCAGCAAGTACAGTGTATTAGACTTAATAGGAGCTACAGTTCTTGTCAGTTTCCTACGCAGAGTTGAACTAGATATGGCCCGTGTGTGTAGGAAGTACAGTTCTTTTTTTCTGAGCAAGCTCACTGTTCTGTCCCTATAGGAAACACAGTAGAGTAGAAGAGTGCTGTTTTCTCAAAAGCAGAGTGTGTTTCTTTTAAAGCGAGCTAGAGTTTGTTTCCCAGTCCTAAATGGAGTGGAATCACATGCAGTTTCTTGTCTTACGAGCAAGAGTTGTTTTCTGGTAAGAAGAGTCACTATTGCGCTGCCATTGCCATACACAGGACAAAAAGCACTGGCGTCTGTTCCTAGCAAGTATAGTGTATTGGACTGAAGAGGATCTACTGTTCTTGTCAGGTTCCTAAGCAGACTTGAACTAGATATGGCCGTGTGTGTAGGAAGCACAGTTCTTTTGTTCTGAGCAAGCTCACTATTCGGACACCATAGGAAACACAGTATTGTAGAAGAGTGCTCTTTACTCAAAAGCAGAGTGTGTTTCTTGTAAGGCGAGCTAGCATTTGTTTCCCAGTCCTAAATGGAGTTGAATCTCATGCAGTTTCTGGTCCTAAGAGCAAGAGTTGTTTTCTGGTAAGGAAAGTCACTATTGCGATCCCCTTGCCATACATAGTGCAAATAGCTCTCGCGTCTATTCCCAGCAAGTACAGTGTATCGGACTGAAGAGGAGCTACTTTTCTTGTCAGTTTCCTAAGCAGAGTTGAACTAGATATGGCCCGTGTGTGTAGGAAGCACAGTTCTTATGTTCTGAACAAGCTCACTGTTCTGGCCCTATTGGAAACACAGTAGTGTAGAAGAGTGCTCTTTTCTCAAAAGCAGAGTGTGTTTTTGTAAGGCGAGCTAGCGTTTGTTTCCTAGTCCTAAATGGAGTTGAATCACATGCAGTTTCTGGTCCTACGAAAAAGAGCTGTTTTCTGGTAAGGAAAGTCACTATTGCGCTCCCATTGCCCTACACAAGTCAAATAGCACTCGCGTCTTTTCCCAGCAAGTACAGTGTATTGGACTGAATAGGAGCTACTGTTCTTGTCAGTTTCCTAAGCAGAGTTGAACTAGATATGGTCCGTGTGTGTAGGAATCACAGTTCTTTTGTTCTGAACAAGCTCACTGTTTGGACCACATAGGAAACACAGTAGAGTAGAAGAGTGCTCTTTTCTCTAAAGCAGAGTGTGTTTCTTGTAAGGCGAGCTAGCGTTTGTTTCCCAGTCCTAAATGGAGTGGAATCACATGCAGTTTCTGGTCCTATGAGCAAGAGTTGTTTTCTGGTAAGGAAATCACAATTGCGCTCCCATTGCCATACACAGTGCAAATAGCCCTCCCGTCTGTTCCCAGCAAGTACATTGTATTGGACCGAAGAGGAGCTACTGTTCTTCTCAGTTTCCTAAGCAGAGTTGAACTAGATATGGCCCGTGTGTGTAGGAAGTACAGTTCTTTTTTTCTGAGCAACCTCACTGTTCTGGCCCTATAGGAAACACAGTAGAGTAGAAGAGTGCTCTTTTCTCAAAAGCAGAGTGTGTTTCTTGGAAAGCGAGCTAGAGTTTATTTCCCAGTCCTAAATGGAGTTGAGTCCCATGCAGTTTCTGGTCCTACAAGCAAGAGTTGTTTTCTGGTAAGAAGAGTCACTATTGCGCTGCCATTGCCATACACAGGACAAATAGCACTGGCGTCTCTTCCCAGCAAGTACAGTGTATTGGACTGAAGAGGATCTACTGTTCTTGTCAGGTTCCTAAGCAGACTTGAACTAGATATGGCCGTGTGTGTAGGAAGCACAGTTTTTTTGTTTTGAGCAAGCTCACTTTTCGGAACACCTAGGAAACACAGTAGAGTAGAAGAGTGCTCTTTTCTCAAAAGCAGAGTGTGTGTCTTGGAAGTCGAGCTAGCGTTTGTTTCCCAGTCCTAAATGGAGTTGTGTCACATGCAGTTTTTTGTCCTACGAGCAAGAGTTGTTTTCTCGTAAGACAAGTCTCTATTGTGCTCCAATTGCCATACACAGTGCAAATAGCACTGGCGTCTGTTCCCCGCAAGTACAATGTATTGGAATGAAGATGAGCTACTGTTCTTGGACATTTCCTAAGCAGAGTTGAACTAGATATGGCCCGTGTGTGTAGGAAGCACAGTTCTTATGTTCTGAGCAAGCTCACTGTTCTGGCCCCAGAGGAAACACAGTAGAGTATAAGAGTGCTCTTTTCTCTAAAGCAGAGTGTGTTTCTTGTAAGGCGAGCTAGCGTTTGTTTCCCAGTCCTAAATGGAGTTGAGTCACTTGCAGTTTTTTGTCCTACAAGCAAGAGTTGCTTTCTGGTAAGACGAGTCACTATTGTGCTAAAATTGCCATACACAGTGCAAATAGCACTCGCGTCTGTTCCCCGCAAGTAAAGTGTATTGGACTGAAGAGGAGCTACTGTTCTTGTCAGTTTCATAAGCAGAGTTGAACTAGATATGGCCCGTGTATGTAGGAAGCACAGTTCTTTTGTTCTGAGCAAGCTCACTGTTCGGACCCCATAGGAAACACAGTAGAGTAGAAGAGTGCTCTTTTCTCAAAAGCAGAGTGTGTTTCATGTAAGGCGAGCTAGCATTTGTTTCCCAGTCCTAAATGGAGTTGAATCACATGCAGTATCTGGTCCTACGAGCAAGAGTTGTTTTCTGGTAAGGAAAGTCACTATTGTGCTCCTATTGCCATCCACAGTACAAATAGCACTCGCGTCTTTTCCCAGCAAGTACAGTTCATTGGACTGAAGAGGAGCTACTGTTCTTGTCAGTTTCATAAGCAGAGTTCAACTAGATATGGCCCGTGTGTAGGAAGCACAGTTCTTATGTTCTGAGCAAGCTCACTGTTCTGGCCCTATAGGAAACACAGTAGAGTAGAAGAGTGCTCTTTTCTCTAAAGCCGAGTGTGTTTCTTGTAAGGCGAGCTAGCGTTTGTTTCCCAATCCTAAATGGAGTTGAATCACATGCAGTTTCTGGTCCTACGAGCAAGAGTTGTTTTCTGGTAAGAAGAGTCACTATTGTGCTCCCATTGACATACACAGTGCAAATAGCACTCGCGTCTCTTTCCAGCAAGTACAGTGTATCGGACTAAAGAGGAGCTACTGTTCTTGTCAGTTTCCTATGCATATTTGAACTAGATATGGCCGTGTGAGTAGGAAGCACAGTTTTTTTGTTTTGAGCAAGCTCACTTTTTGGAACACCTAGGAAACACAGTAGAGTAGAAGAGTGCTCTTTTCTCAAAAGCAGAGTGTGTGTCTTGGAAGTCGAGCTAGCGTTTGTTTCCCAGTCCTAAATGGAGTTGAGTCACATGCAGTTTTTTGTCCTACGAGCAAGAGTTGTTTTCTCGTAAGACAAGTCACTATTGTGCTCCAATTGCCATACACAGTGCAAATAGCACTGGCGTCTGTTCCCCGCAAGTACAGTGTATTGGAATGAAGATGAGCTACTGTTCTTGGACATTTCCTAAGCAGAGTTGAACTAGATATGGCCCGTGTGTGTAGGAAGCACAGTTCTTATGTTCTGAGCAAGCTCACTGTTCTGGCCCAGAGGAAACACAGTAGAGTATAAGAGTGCTCTTTTCTCTAAAGCAGAGTGTGTTTCTTGTAAGGCGAGCTAGCGTTTGTTTCCCAGTCCTAAATGGAGTTGAGTCCCTTGCAGTTTTTTGTCCTACAAGCAAGAGTTGCTTTCTGGTAAGACGAGTCACTATTGTGCTAAAATTGCCATACACAGTGCAAATAGCACTCGCGTCTGTTCCCCGAAAGTAAAGTGTATTGGACTGAAGAGGAGCTACTGTTCTTGTCAGTTTCATAAGCAGAGTTGAACTAGATATGGCCCGTGTATGTAGGAAGCACAGTTCTTTTGTTCTGAGCAAGCTCACTGTTCGGACCCCATAGGAAACACAGTAGAGTAGAAGAGTGCTCTTTTCTCAAAAGCAGAGTGTGTTTCATGTAAGGCGAGCTAGCATTTGTTTCCCAGTCCTAAATGGAGTTGAATCACATGCAGTATCTGGTCCTACGAGCAAGAGTTGTTTTCTGGTAAGGAAAGTCACTATTGTGCTCCTATTGCCATCCACAGTACAAATAGCACTCGCGTCTTTTCCCAGCAAGTACAGTTCATTGGACTGAAGAGGAGCTACTGTTCTTGTCAGTTTCATAAGCAGAGTTCAACTAGATATGGCCCGTGTGTAGGAAGCACAGTTCTTATGTTCTGAGCAAGCTCACTGTTCTGGCCCTATAGGAAACACAGTAGAGTAGAAGAGTGCTCTTTTCTCTAAAGCCGAGTGTGTTTCTTGTAAGGCGAGCTAGCGTTTGTTTCCCAATCCTAAATGGAGTTGAATCACATGCAGTTTCTGGTCCTACGAGCAAGAGTTGTTTTCTGGTAAGAAGAGTCACTATTGTGCTCCCATTGACATACACAGTGCAAATAGCACTCGCGTCTCTTTCCAGCAAGTACAGTGTATCGGACTAAAGAGGAGCTACTGTTCTTGTCAGTTTCCTATGCATATTTGAACTAGATATGGCCGTGTGAGTAGGAAGCACAGTTTTTTTGTTCTGAGCAAGCTCACTGTTCGGAACACATAGGAAACACAGTAGAGTAGAAGAGTGCTCTTTTCTCAAAAGCAGAGTGTGTTTCTTGGAAGTCGAGCTAGCGTTTGTTTCCCAGTTAAATGGAGTTGAGTCACATGCAGTTTTTTGTCCTACGAGCAAGAGTTGTTTTCTGGTAAGAGAAGTCACTATTGCGCTCCATTTGCCATACACAGTGCAAATAGCACTCGCGTCTGTTCCCTGCAAGTACAGTGTATTGGACGGAAGAGGAGCTATTGTTCTTTTCAGTTTCCTAAGCAGAGTTGAACTAGTTATGGCCTGTGTGTAGGAAGCACAGTTCTTTTGTTCTGAGAAAGCTCACTGTTCTGGCCCTATAGGAAACACAATAGAGTAGAAGAGTGCTCTTTTCCCTAAAGCAGAGTGTGTTTCTTGTAAGGCGAGCTAGCGTTTGTTTCCCAGTCCTAAATGGAGTTGAATCACATGCAGCTTCTAGTCCTACGAGCAAGAGTTGTTTTATGGTAAGAAGAGTCACTATTGCACTGCCATTGCCATACACAGGACAAATAGCACTGGCGTCTGTTCCCAGCAAGTACAGTGTATTGTACAGAAGAGGATCTACTGTTCTTGTCAGGTTCCTAAGCAGACTTGAACTAGATATGGCCGTGTGTGCAGGAAGCACAGTTCTTTTGTTCTGAGCAAGATCACTGTTCGGACACCATAGGAAACACAGTAGAGTAGAAGAGTGCTCTTTACTCAAAAGCAGAGTGTGTTCTTGTAAGGCGAGCTAGCGTTTGTTTCCCAGTCCTAAATGGAGTTGAATCACATGCAGTTTCTTGTCCTAAGAGCAAGAGTTGTTTTCAGGTAAGGAAAGTCACTATTGCGCTCCCCTTGCCATACATAGTGCAAATAGCTCTCGCGTCTGTTCCCAGCAAGTACAGTGTATCGGACTGAAGAGGAGCTACTGTCTTGTCAGTTTCCTAAGCAGAGTTCAACTAGATATGGCCCGTGTGTGTAGGAAGCACCGTTCTTATGTTCTGAGCAAGCTCACTGTTCGGAACACATAGGAAACACAGTAGAGTAGAAGAGTGCTCTTTTCTCAAAAGCAGAGTGTGTTTTTGTAAGGCGAGCTAGCGTTTGTTTCCTAGTCCTAAATGGAGTTGAATCACATGCAGTTTCTGGTCCTACGAACAAGAGTTTTTTTCTGGTAAGGAAAGTCACTATTGTGCTCCCATTGCCCTACACAAGGCAAATAGCACTCGCGTCTTTTCCCAGCAAGTACAGTGTATTAGACTTAATAGGAGCTACAGTTCTTGTCAGTTTCCTACGCAGAGTTGAACTAGATATGGCCCGTGTGTGTAGGAAGTACAGTTCTTTTTTTCTGAGCAAGCTCACTGTTCTGTCCCTATAGGAAACACAGTAGAGTAGAAGAGTGCTGTTTTCTCAAAAGCAGAGTGTGTTTCTTTTAAAGCGAGCTAGAGTTTGTTTCCCAGTCCTAAATGGAGTGGAATCACATGCAGTTTCTTGTCTTACGAGCAAGAGTTGTTTTCTGGTAAGAAGAGTCACTATTGCGCTGCCATTGCCATACACAGGACAAAAAGCACTGGCGTCTGTTCCTAGCAAGTATAGTGTATTGGACTGAAGAGGATCTACTGTTCTTGTCAGGTTCCTAAGCAGACTTGAACTAGATATGGCCGTGTGTGTAGGAAGCACAGTTCTTTTGTTCTGAGCAAGCTCACTATTCGGACACCATAGGAAACACAGTATTGTAGAAGAGTGCTCTTTACTCAAAAGCAGAGTGTGTTTCTTGTAAGGCGAGCTAGCATTTGTTTCCCAGTCCTAAATGGAGTTGAATCTCATGCAGTTTCTGGTCCTAAGAGCAAGAGTTGTTTTCTGGTAAGGAAAGTCACTATTGCGATCCCCTTGCCATACATAGTGCAAATAGCTCTCGCGTCTATTCCCAGCAAGTACAGTGTATCGGACTGAAGAGGAGCTACTTTTCTTGTCAGTTTCCTAAGCAGAGTTGAACTAGATATGGCCCGTGTGTGTAGGAAGCACAGTTCTTATGTTCTGAACAAGCTCACTGTTCTGGCCCTATTGGAAACACAGTAGTGTAGAAGAGTGCTCTTTTCTCAAAAGCAGAGTGTGTTTTTGTAAGGCGAGCTAGCGTTTGTTTCCTAGTCCTAAATGGAGTTGAATCACATGCAGTTTCTGGTCCTACGAAAAAGAGCTGTTTTCTGGTAAGGAAAGTCACTATTGCGCTCCCATTGCCCTACACAAGTCAAATAGCACTCGCGTCTTTTCCCAGCAAGTACAGTGTATTGGACTGAATAGGAGCTACTGTTCTTGTCAGTTTCCTAAGCAGAGTTGAACTAGATATGGTCCGTGTGTGTAGGAATCACAGTTCTTTTGTTCTGAACAAGCTCACTGTTTGGACCACATAGGAAACACAGTAGAGTAGAAGAGTGCTCTTTTCTCTAAAGCAGAGTGTGTTTCTTGTAAGGCGAGCTAGCGTTTGTTTCCCAGTCCTAAATGGAGTGGAATCACATGCAGTTTCTGGTCCTATGAGCAAGAGTTGTTTTCTGGTAAGGAAATCACAATTGCGCTCCCATTGCCATACACAGTGCAAATAGCCCTCCCGTCTGTTCCCAGCAAGTACATTGTATTGGACCGAAGAGGAGCTACTGTTCTTCTCAGTTTCCTAAGCAGAGTTGAACTAGATATGGCCCGTGTGTGTAGGAAGTACAGTTCTTTTTTTCTGAGCAACCTCACTGTTCTGGCCCTATAGGAAACACAGTAGAGTAGAAGAGTGCTCTTTTCTCAAAAGCAGAGTGTGTTTCTTGGAAAGCGAGCTAGAGTTTATTTCCCAGTCCTAAATGGAGTTGAGTCCCATGCAGTTTCTGGTCCTACAAGCAAGAGTTGTTTTCTGGTAAGAAGAGTCACTATTGCGCTGCCATTGCCATACACAGGACAAACAGCACTGGCGTCTCTTCCCAGCAAGTACAGTGTATTGGACTGAAGAGGATCTACTGTTCTTGTCAGGTTCCTAAGCAGACTTGAACTAGATATGGCCGTGTGTGTAGGAAGCACAGTTTTTTTGTTTTGAGCAAGCTCACTTTTCGGAACACCTAGGAAACACAGTAGAGTAGAAGAGTGCTCTTTTCTCAAAAGCAGAGTGTGTGTCTTGGAAGTCGAGCTAGCGTTTGTTTCCCAGTCCTAAATGGAGTTGTGTCACATGCAGTTTTTTGTCCTACGAGCAAGAGTTGTTTTCTCGTAAGACAAGTCTCTATTGTGCTCCAATTGCCATACACAGTGCAAATAGCACTGGCGTCTGTTCCCCGCAAGTACAGTGTATTGGAATGAAGATGAGCTACTGTTCTTGGACATTTCCTAAGCAGAGTTGAACTAGATATGGCCCGTGTGTGTAGGAAGCACAGTTCTTATGTTCTGAGCAAGCTCACTGTTCTGGCCCCAGAGGAAACACAGTAGAGTATAAGAGTGCTCTTTTCTCTAAAGCAGAGTGTGTTTCTTGTAAGGCGAGCTAGCGTTTGTTTCCCAGTCCTAAATGGAGTTGAGTCACTTGCAGTTTTTTGTCCTACAAGCAAGAGTTGCTTTCTGGTAAGACGAGTCACTATTGTGCTAAAATTGCCATACACAGTGCAAATAGCACTCGCGTCTGTTCCCCGCAAGTAAAGTGTATTGGACTGAAGAGGAGCTACTGTTCTTGTCAGTTTCATAAGCAGAGTTGAACTAGATATGGCCCGTGTATGTAGGAAGCACAGTTCTTTTGTTCTGAGCAAGCTCACTGTTCGGACCCCATAGGAAACACAGTAGAGTAGAAGAGTGCTCTTTTCTCAAAAGCAGAGTGTGTTTCATGTAAGGCGAGCTAGCATTTGTTTCCCAGTCCTAAATGGAGTTGAATCACATGCAGTATCTGGTCCTACGAGCAAGAGTTGTTTTCTGGTAAGGAAAGTCACTATTGTGCTCCTATTGCCATCCACAGTACAAATAGCACTCGCGTCTTTCCCAGCAAGTACAGTTCATTGGACTGAAGAGGAGCTACTGTTCTTGTCAGTTTCATAATCAGAGTTCAACTAGATATGGCCCGTGTGTAGGAAGCACAGTTCTTATGTTCCTGAGCAAGCTCACTGTTCTGGCCCTATAGGAAACACAGTAGAGTAGAAGAGTGCTCTTTACTCAAAAGCATAGTGTGTTTCTTGTAAGGCGAGCTAGCGTTTGTTTCCAAGTCCTAAATGGAGTTGAATCTCATGCAGTTTCTGGTCCTAAGAGCAAGAGTTGTTTTCTGGTAAGGAAAGTCACTATTGCGATCCCCTTGCCATACATAGTGCAAATAGCTCTCGCGTCTATTCCCAGCAGAGTACAGTGTATCGGACTGAAGAGGAGCTACTTTTCTTGTCAGGTTTCCTAAGCAGAGTTGAACTAGATATGGCCCGTGTGTGTAGGAAGCACAGTTCTTATGTTCTGAACAAGCTCACTGTTCTGGCCCTATTGGAAACACAGTAGTGTAGAAGAGTGCTCTTTTCTCAAAAGCAGAGTGTGTTTTTGTAAGGCCGAGCTAGCGTTTGTTTCCTAGTCCTAAATGGAGTTGAATCACATGCAGTTTCTGGTCCTACGAAAAAGAGCTGTTTTCTGGTAAGGAAAGTCACTATTGCGCTCCCATTGCCCTACACAAGTCAAATAGCACTCGGCTCTTTTCCCAGCAAGTACAGTGTATTGGACTGAATAGGAGCTACTGTTCTTGTCAGTTTCCTAAGCAGAGTTGAACTAGATATGGTCCGTGTGTGTAGGAATCACAGTTCTTTTGTTCTGAACAAGCTCACTGTTTGGACCACATAGGAAACACAGTAGAGTAGAAGAGTGCTCTTTTCTCTAAAGCAGAGTGTGTTTCTTGTAAGGCGAGCTAGCGTTTGTTTCCCAGTCCTAAAATGGAGTGGAATCACATGCAGTTTCTGGTCCTATGAGCAAGAGTTGTTTTCTGGTAAGGAAATCACAATTGCGCTCCCATTGCCATACACAGTGCAAATAGCCCTCCCGTCTGTTCCCAGCAAGTACATTGTATTGGACCGAAGAGGAGCTACTGTTCTTCTCAGTTTCCTAAGCAGAGTTGAACTAGATATGGCCCGTGTGTGTAGGAAGTACAGTTCTTTTTTTCTGAGCAACCTCACTGTTCTGGCCCTATAGGAAACACAGTAGAGTAGAAGAGTGCTCTTTTCTCAAAAGCAGAGTGTGTTTCTTGGAAAGCGAGCTAGAGTTTATTTCCCAGTCCCTAAATGGAGTTGAGTCCCATGCAGTTTCTGGTCCTACAAGCAAGAGTTGTTTTCTGGTAAGAAGAGTCACTATTGCGCTGCCATTGCCATACACAGGACAAATAGCACTGGCGTCTCTTCCCAGCAAGTACAGTGTATTGGACTGAAGAGGATCTACTGTTCTTGTCAGGTTCCTAAGCAGACTTGAACTAGATATGGCCGTGTGTGTAGGAAGCACTGTTTTTTTGTTTTGAGCAAGCTCACTTTTCGGAACACCTAGGAAACACAGTAGAGTAGAAGAGTGCTCTTTTCCCTCAAAAGCAGAGTGTGTGTCTTGGGAAGTCGAGCTAGCGTTTGTTTCCCAGTCCTAAATGGAGTTGTGTCACATGCAGTTTTTTGTCCTACGAGCAAGAGTTGTTTTCTCGTAAGACAAGTCTCTATTGTGCTCCAATTGCCATACACAGTGCAAATAGCACTGGCGTCTGTTCCCCGCAAGTACAATGTATTGGAATGAAGAGAGCTACTGTTCTTGGACATTTCCTAAGCAGAGTTGAACTAGATATGGCCCGTGTGTGTAGGAAGCACAGTTCTTATGTTCTGAGCAAGCTCACTGTTCTGGCCCCAGAGGAAACACAGTAGAGTATAAGAGTGCTCTTTTCTCTAAAGCAGAGTGTGTTTCTTGTAAGGCGAGCTAGCGGTTTGTTTCCCAGTCCTAAATGGAGTTGAGTCACTTGCAGTTTTTTGTCCTACAAGCAAGAGTTGCTTTCTGGTAAGACGAGTCACTATTGTGCTAAAATTGCCATACACAGTGCAAATAGCACTCGCGTCTGTTCCCCGCAAGTAAAGTGTATTGGACTGAAGAGGAGCTACTGTTCTTGTCAGTTTCATAAGCAGAGTTGAACTAGATATGGCCCGTGTATGTAGGAAGCACAGTTCTTTTGTTTCTGAGCAAGCTCCACTGTTCGGACCCCATAGGAAACACAGTAGAGTAGAAGAGTCAAAAGCAGAGTGTGTTTCATGTAAGGCGAGCTAGCATTTGTTTCCCAGTCCTAAATGGAGTTGAATCACATGCAGTATCTGGTCCTACGAGCAAGAGTTGTTTTCTGGTAAGGAAAGTCACTATTGTGCTCCTATTGCCATCCACAGTACAAATAGCACTCGCGTCTTTTCCCAGCAAGTACAGTTCATTGGACTGAAGAGGAGCTACTGTTCTTGTCAGTTTCATAATCAGAGTTCAACTAGATATGGCCCGTATGTAGGAAGCACAGTTCTTATGTTCTGAGCAAGCTCACTGTTCTGGCCCTATAGGAAACACAGTAGAGTAGAAGAGTGCTCTTTACTCAAAAGCAGAGTGTGTTTCTTGTAAGGCGAGCTAGCGTTTGTTTCCAAGTCCTAAATGGAGTTGAATCTCATGCAGTTTCTGGTCCTAAGAGCAAGAGTTGTTTTCTGGTAAGGAAAGTCACTATTGCGATCCCCTTGCCATACATAGTGCAAATAGCTCTCGCGTCTATTCCCAGCAAGTACAGTGTATCGGACTGAAGAGGAGCTACTTTTCTTGTCAGTTTCCTAAGCAGAGTTGAACTAGATATGGCCCGTGTGTGTAGGAAGCACAGTTCTTATGTTCTGAACAAGCTCACTGTTCTGGCCCTATTGGAAACACAGTAGTGTAGAAGAGTGCTCTTTTCTCAAAAGCAGAGTGTGTTTTTGTAAGACGAGCTAGCGTTTGTTTCCTAGTCCTAAATGGAGTTGAATCACATGCAGTTTCTGGTCCTACGAAAAAGAGCTGTTTTCTGGTAAGGAAAGTCACTATTGCGCTCCCATTGCCCTACACAAGTCAAATAGCACTCGCGTCTTTTCCCAGCAAGTACAGTGTATTGGACTGAATAGGAGCTACTGTTCTTGTCAGTTTCCTAAGCAGAGTTGAACTAGATATGGTCCGTGTGTGTAGGAATCACAGTTCTTTTGTTCTGAACAAGCTCACTGTTTGGACCACATAGGAAACACAGTAGAGTAGAAGAGTGCTCTTTTCTCTAAAGCAGAGTGTGTTTCTTGTAAGGCGAGCTAGCGTTTGTTTCCCAGTCCTAAATGGAGTGGAATCACATGCAGTTTCTGGTCCTATGAGCAAGAGTTGTTTTCTGGTAAGGAAATCACAATTGCGCTCCCATTGCCATACACAGTGCAAATAGCCCTCCCGTCTGTTCCCAGCAAGTACATTGTATTGGACCAAAGAGGAGCTACTGTTCTTCTCAGTTTCCTAAGCAGAGTTGAACTAGATATGGCCCGTGTGTGTAGGAAGTACAGTTCTTTTTTTCTGAGCAACCTCACTGTTCTGGCCCTATAGGAAACACAGTAGAGTAGAAGAGTGCTCTTTTCTCAAAAGCAGAGTGTGTTTCTTGGAAAGCGAGCTAGAGTTTATTTCCCAGTCCTAAATGGAGTTGAGTCCCATGCAGTTTCTGGTCCTACAAGCAAGAGTTGTTTTCTGGTAAGAAGAGTCACTATTGCGCTGCCATTGCCATACACAGGACAAATAGCACTGGCGTCTCTTCCCAGCAAGTACAGTGTATTGGACTGAAGAGGATCTACTGTTCTTGTCAGGTTCCTAAGCAGACTTGAACTAGATATGGCCGTGTGTGTAGGAAGCACAGTTTTTTTGTTTTGAGCAAGCTCACTTTTCGGAACACCTAGGAAACACAGTAGAGTAGAAGAGTGCTCTTTTCTCAAAAGCAGAGTGTGTGTCTTGGAAGTCGAGCTAGCGTTTGTTTCCCAGTCCTAAATGGAGTTGAGTCACATGCAGTTTTTTGTCCTACGAGCAAGAGTTGTTTTCTCGTAAGACAAGTCACTATTGTGCTCCAATTGCCATACACAGTGCAAATAGCACTGGCGTCTGTTCCCCGCAAGTACAGTGTATTGGAATGAAGATGAGCTACTGTTCTTGGACATTTCCTAAGCAGAGTTGAACTAGATATGGCCCGTGTGTGTAGGAAGCACAGTTCTTATGTTCTGAGCAAGCTCACTGTTCTGGCCCAGAGGAAACACAGTAGAGTATAAGAGTGCTCTTTTCTCTAAAGCAGAGTGTGTTTCTTGTAAGACGAGCTAGCGTTTGTTTCCCAGTCCTAAATGGAGTTGAGTCACTTGCAGTTTTTTGTCCTACAAGCAAGAGTTGCTTTCTGGTAAGACGAGTCACTATTGTGCTAAAATTGCCATACACAGTGCAAATAGCACTCGCGTCTGTTCCCCGCAAGTAAAGTGTATTGGACTGAAGAGGAGCTACTGTTCTTGTCAGTTTCATAAGCAGAGTTGAACTAGATATGGCCCGTGTATGTAGGAAGCACAGTTCTTTTGTTCTGAGCAAGCTCACTGTTCGGACCCCATAGGAAACACAGTAGAGTAGAAGAGTGCTCTTTTCTCAAAAGCAGAGTGTGTTTCATGTAAGGCGAGCTAGCATTTGTTTCCCAGTCCTAAATGGAGTTGAATCACATGCAGTATCTGGTCCTACGAGCAAGAGTTGTTTTCTGGTAAGGAAAGTCACTACTGTGCTCCTATTGCCATCCACAGTACAAATAGCACTCGCGTCTTTTCCCAGCAAGTACAGTTCATTGGACTGAAGAGGAGCTACTGTTCTTGTCAGTTTCATAAGCAGAGTTCAACTAGATATGGCCCGTGTGTAGGAAGCACAGTTCTTATGTTCTGAGCAAGCTCACTGTTCTGGCCCTATAGGAAACACAGTAGAGTAGAAGAGTGCTCTTTTCTCTAAAGCCGAGTGTGTTTCTTGTAAGGCGAGCTAGCGTTTGTTTCCCAATCCTAAATGGAGTTGAATCACATGCAGTTTCTGGTCCTACGAGCAAGAGTTGTTTTCTGGTAAGAAGAGTCACTATTGTGCTCCCATTGACATACACAGTGCAAATAGCACTCGCGTCTCTTTCCAGCAAGTACAGTGTATCGGACTAAAGAGGAGCTACTGTTCTTGTCAGTTTCCTATGCATATTTGAACTAGATATGGCCGTGTGAGTAGGAAGCACAGTTTTTTTGTTCTGAGCAAGCTCACTGTTCGGAACACATAGGAAACACAGTAGAGTAGAAGAGTGCTCTTTTCTCAAAAGCAGAGTGTGTTTCTTGGAAGTCGAGCTAGCGTTTGTTTCCCAGTTAAATGGAGTTGAGTCACATGCAGTTTTTTGTCCTACGAGCAAGAGTTGTTTTCTGGTAAGAGAAGTCACTATTGCGCTCCATTTGCCATACACAGTGCAAATAGCACTCGCGTCTGTTCCCTGCAAGTACAGTGTATTGGACGGAAGAGGAGCTATTGTTCTTTTCAGTTTCCTAAGCAGAGTTGAACTAGTTATGGCCTGTGTGTAGGAAGCACAGTTCTTTTGTTCTGAGAAAGCTCACTGTTCTGGCCCTATAGGAAACACAATAGAGTAGAAGAGTGCTCTTTTCCCTAAAGCAGAGTGTGTTTCTTGTAAGGCGAGCTAGCGTTTGTTTCCCAGTCCTAAATGGAGTTGAATCACATGCAGCTTCTAGTCCTACGAGCAAGAGTTGTTTTATGGTAAGAAGAGTCACTATTGCACTGCCATTGCCATACACAGGACAAATAGCACTGGCGTCTGTTCCCAGCAAGTACAGTGTATTGTACAGAAGAGGATCTACTGTTCTTGTCAGGTTCCTAAGCAGACTTGAACTAGATATGGCCGTGTGTGCAGGAAGCACAGTTCTTTTGTTCTGAGCAAGATCACTGTTCGGACACCATAGGAAACACAGTAGAGTAGAAGAGTGCTCTTTACTCAAAAGCAGAGTGTGTTCTTGTAAGGCGAGCTAGCGTTTGTTTCCCAGTCCTAAATGGAGTTGAATCACATGCAGTTTCTTGTCCTAAGAGCAAGAGTTGTTTTCAGGTAAGGAAAGTCACTATTGCGCTCCCCTTGCCATACATAGTGCAAATAGCTCTCGCGTCTGTTCCCAGCAAGTACAGTGTATCGGACTGAAGAGGAGCTACTGTCTTGTCAGTTTCCTAAGCAGAGTTCAACTAGATATGGCCCGTGTGTGTAGGAAGCACCGTTCTTATGTTCTGAGCAAGCTCACTGTTCGGAACACATAGGAAACACAGTAGAGTAGAAGAGTGCTCTTTTCTCAAAAGCAGAGTGTGTTTTTGTAAGGCGAGCTAGCGTTTGTTTCCTAGTCCTAAATGGAGTTGAATCACATGCAGTTTCTGGTCCTACGAACAAGAGTTTTTTTCTGGTAAGGAAAGTCACTATTGCGCTCCCATTGCCCTACACAAGGCAAATAGCACTCGCGTCTTTTCCCAGCAAGTACAGTGTATTAGACTTAATAGGAGCTTACAGTTCTTGTCAGTTTCCTACGCAGAGTTGAACTAGATATGGCCCGTGTGTGTAGGAAGTACAGTTCTTTTTTTCTGAGCAAGCTCACTGTTCTGTCCCTATAGGAAACACAGTAGAGTAGAAGAGTGCTGTTTTCTCAAAAGCAGAGTGTGTTTCTTTTAAAGCGAGCTAGAGTTTGTTTCCCAGTCCTAAATGGAGTGGAATCACATGCAGTTTCTTGTCTTACGAGCAAGAGTTGTTTTCTGGTAAGAAGAGTCACTATTGCGCTGCCATTGCCATACACAGGACAAAAAGCACTGGCGTCTGTTCCTAGCAAGTATAGTGTATTGGACTGAAGAGGATCTACTGTTCTTGTCAGGTTCCTAAGCAGACTTGAACTAGATATGGCCGTGTGTGTAGGAAGCACAGTTCTTTTGTTCTGAGCAAGCTCACTATTCGGACACCATAGGAAACACAGTATTGTAGAAGAGTGCTCTTTACTCAAAAGCAGAGTGTGTTTCTTGTAAGGCGAGCTAGCGTTTGTTTCCCAGTCCTAAATGGAGTTGAATCTCATGCAGTTACTGGTCCTAAGAGCAAGAGTTGTTTTCTGGTAAGGAAAGTCACTATTGCGATCCCCTTGCCATACATAGTGCAAATAGCTCTCGCGTCTATTCCCAGCAAGTACAGTGTATCGGACTGAAGAGGAGCTACTTTTCTTGTCAGTTTCCTAAGCAGAGTTGAACTAGATATGGCCCGTGTGTGTAGGAAGCACAGTTCTTATGTTCTGAACAAGCTCACTGTTCTGGCCCTATTGGAAACACAGTAGTGTAGAAGAGTGCTCTTTTCTCAAAAGCAGAGTGTGTTTTTGTAAGGCGAGCTAGCGTTTGTTTCCTAGTCCTAAATGGAGTTGAATCACATGCAGTTTCTGGTCCTACGAAAAAGAGCTGTTTTCTGGTAAGGAAAGTCACTATTGCGCTCCCATTGCCCTACACAAGTCAAATAGCACTCGCGTCTTTTCCCAGCAAGTACAATGTATTGGACTGAATAGGAGCTACTGTTCTTGTCAGTTTCCTAAGCAGAGTTGAACTAGATATGGTCCGTGTGTGTAGGAATCACAGTTCTTTTGTTCTGAACAAGCTCACTGTTTGGACCACATAGGAAACACAGTAGAGTAGAAGAGTGCTCTTTTCTCTAAAGCAGAGTGTGTTTCTTGTAAGGCGAGCTAGCGTTTGTTTCCCAGTCCTAAATGGAGTGGAATCACATGCAGTTTCTGGTCCTATGAGCAAGAGTTGTTTTCTGGTAAGGAAATCACAATTGCGCTCCCATTGCCATACACAGTGCAAATAGCCCTCCCGTCTGTTCCCAGCAAGTACATTGTATTGGACCGAAGAGGAGCTACTGTTCTTCTCAGTTTCCTAAGCAGAGTTGAACTAGATATGGCCCGTGTGTGTAGGAAGTACAGTTCTTTTTTTCTGAGCAACCTCACTGTTCTGGCCCTATAGGAAACACAGTAGAGTAGAAGAGTGCTCTTTTCTCAAAAGCAGAGTGTGTTTCTTGGAAAGCGAGCTAGAGTTTATTTCCCAGTCCTAAATGGAGTTGAGTCCCATGCAGTTTCTGGTCCTACAAGCAAGAGTTGTTTTCTGGTAAGAAGAGTCACTATTGCGCTGCCATTGCCATACACAGGACAAATAGCACTGGCGTCTCTTCCCAGCAAGTACAGTGTATTGGACTGAAGAGGATCTACTGTTCTTGTCAGGTTCCTAAGCAGACTTGAACTAGATATGGCCGTGTGTGTAGGAAGCACAGTTTTTTTGTTTTGAGCAAGCTCACTTTTCGGAACACCTAGGAAACACAGTAGAGTAGAAGAGTGCTCTTTTCTCAAAAGCAGAGTGTGTGTCTTGGAAGTCGAGCTAGCGTTTGTTTCCCAGTCCTAAATGGAGTTGTGTCACATGCAGTTTTTTGTCCTACGAGCAAGAGTTGTTTTCTCGTAAGACAAGTCTCTATTGTGCTCCAATTGCCATACACAGTGCAAATAGCACTGGCGTCTGTTCCCCGCAAGTACAATGTATTGGAATGAAAATGAGCTACTGTTCTTGGACATTTCCTAAGCAGAGTTGAACTAGATATGGCCCGTGTGTGTAGGAAGCACAGTTCTTATGTTCTGAGCAAGCTCACTGTTCTGGCCCCAGAGGAAACACAGTAGAGTATAAGAATGCTCTTTTCTCTAAAGCAGAGTGTGTTTCTTGTAAGGCGAGCTAGCGTTTGTTTCCCAGTCCTAAATGGAGTTGAGTCACTTGCAGTTTTTTGTCCTGTGATCAAGAGTTGCTTTCTGGTAAGACGAGTCACTATTGTGCTAAAATTGCCATACACAGTGCAAATAGCACTCGTGTCTGTTCCCCGCAAGTAAAGTGTATTGGACTGAAGAGGAGCTACTGTTCTTGTCAGTTTCTTAAGCAGAGGTGAACTAGATATGGCCCGTGTATGTAGGAAGCACAGATCTTTTGTTCTGAGCAAGCTCACTGTTCGGACCCCATAGGAAACACAGTAGAGTAGAAGAGTGCTCTTTTCTCAAAAGCAGAGTGTGTTTCATGTAAGGCGAGCTAGCATTTGTTTCCCAGTCCTAAATGGAGTTGAATCACATGCAGTTTCTGGTCCTACGAGCAAGAGTTGTTTTCTGGTAAGGAAAGTCACTATTGTGCTCCTATTGCCATCCACAGTACAAATAGCACTCGCGTCTTTTCCCAGCAAGTACAGTGTATTGGACTGAAGAGGAGCTACTGTTCTTGTCAGTTTCCTAAGCAGAGTTCAAGTAGATATGGCCCGTGTGTAGGAAGCACAGTTCTTATGTTCTGAGCAAGCTCACTGTTCTGGCCCTATAGGAAACACAGTAGAGTAGAAGAGTGCTCTTTTCTCTAAAGCCGAGTGTGTTTCTTGTAAGGCGAGCTAGCGTTTGTTTCCCAATCCTAAATGGAGTTGAATCACATGCAGTTTCTGGTCCTACGAGCAAGAGTTGTTTTCTGGTAAGACGAGTCACTATTGTGCTCCCATTGACATACACAGTGCAAATAGCACTCGCGTCTCTTTCCAGCAAGTACAGTGTATCGGACTAAAGAGGAGCTACTGTTCTTGTCAGTTTCCTATGCAGAGTTGAACTAGATATGGCCGTGTGAGTAGGAAGCACAGTTTTTTTGTTCTGAGCAAGCTCACTGTTCGGAACACATAGGAAACACAGTAGAGTAAAAGAGTGCTCTTTTCTCAAAAGCAGAGTGTGTTTCTTGGAAGTGGAGCTAGCGTTTGTTTCCCAGTTAAATGGAATTGAGTCACATGCAGTTTTTTTGTCCTACGAGCAAGAGTTATTTTCTGGTAAGAGAAGTCACTATTGCGCTCCAAATGCCATACACAGTGCAAATAGCACTCGCGTCTGTTCCCTGCAAGTACAGTGTATTGGACGGAAGAGGAGCTATTGTTCTTGTCCGTTTCCTAAGCAGAGTTGAACTAGATATGGCCCATGTGTGTAGGAAGCACAGTTCTTATGTTCTGAGCAAGCTCACTGTTCGGACCCCATAGGAAACACAGTAGAATAGAAGAGTGCTCTTTTCTCAAAAGCAGAGTGTGTTTCATGTAAGGCCAGCTAGCATTTGTTTCCCAATCCTAAATGGAGTTGAATCACATGCAGTTTCTGGTCTTACGAGCAAGAGATGTTTTCTGGTAAGGAAAGTCACTATTGCGCTCCCATTGACATACACAGTGTAAATAGCACTCGCGTCTCTTCCCAGCAAGTACAGTGTATCGGACTGAAGAGGAGCTACTGTTCTTGTCAGTTGCCTAAGCAGAGTTGAACTAGATATGGCCCGTGTGTAGGAAGCACAGTACTTTTGTTTTGAGCAAGCTCACTGTTCTGGCCCTATAGGAAACACAGTAGAGTAGAAGTGTGCTCTTTTCTCTAAAGCAGAGTATGTTCCTTGTAAGGTGAGCTAGCTTTTGTTTGCCAGTCCTAAATGGAGTTGAATCACATGCAGTTTCTGGTCCTACAAGCAAGAGTTGTTTTATGGTAAGAAGAGTCACTATTGCGCTGCCTTTGCCATACACAGGACAAATAGCACTGGCGTCACTTCCCAGCAAGTACAGTGTATTGGACTGAAGAGGATCTACTGTTCTTGTCAGGTTCCTAAGCAGAAGTGAACTAGATATGGCCGTGTGTGTAGGAAGCACAGTTCTTTTGTTCTGAGCAAGCTCACTGTTCGGACCCCATAGGAAACACAGTAGAGTAGAAGAGTGCTCTTTTCTCAAAAGCAGAGTGTGTTTCTTGTAAGGCGAGCTAGCATTTGTTTCCCAGTCCTAAATAGAGTTGAATCACATGCAGTTTCTGGTCCTACGATCAAGAGTTGTTTTCTGGTAAGGAAAGTCACTATTGCGCTCCCATTGCCATACACAGTGCAAATAGCACTCGCGTCTGTTCCCAGCAAGTACAGTGTATCGGACTGAAGAGGAGCTACTGTTCTTGTCAGTTTCCTAAGCAGAGTTGAACTAGTTATGGCCCGTGTGTAGGAAGCACAGTTCTTTTATTCTGAGGAAGCTCACTCTTCTGGCCCTACAGGAAACACAGTAGAGTGGAAGAGTGCTCTTTTCTCTAAAGCAGAGTGTTTTTCTTGTAAGGCGAGCTAGCGTTTGTTTCCCAGTCAGAAATGGAGTTGAATCACATGCAGTTTCTAGTCCTACTAGCAAGAGTTGTTTTCTGGTAAGAAGAGTCACTATTGCGCTGCCATTGCCATACATAGGTCAAATAGCACTGGCGTCTGTTCCCAGCAAGTACAGTGTATTGGACTGAAGAGGATCTACTGTTCTTGTCAGGTTCCTAAGCAGAATTGAACTAGATATGGCCGTGTGTGTAAGAAGCACAGTTCTTTTGTTCTGAGCAAGCTCACTCTTCTGGCCCTATAGGAAACACAGTAGAGTGGAAGAGTGCTCTTTTCTCTAAAGCAGAGTGTGTTTCTTGTAAGGCAAGCTAGCGTTTGTTTCCCAGTCATAAATGGAGTTGAATCACATGCAGTTTCTGGTCCTACGAGCAAGAGTTGTTTTCTGGTAAGGAAAGTCACTATTGCGCTCCCATTGCCATACACAGTGCAAATAGCACTCGCGTCTGTTCCCAGCAAGTACAGTGTATCGGACTGAAGAGGAGCTACTGTTCTTTTCAGTTTCCTAAGCAGAGTTGACCTAGTTATGGCCCGTGTGTAGGAAGCACAGTTCTTTTGTTCTGAGCAAGCTCACTGTTCTGGCCCTATAGGAAACACAGTAGAGTAGAAGAGTGCTCTTTTCTCAAAAGCAGAGTGTGTTTCTTGTAAGGCGAGCTAGCATTTGTTTCCCAGTCCTAAATGGAGTGGAATCACATGCAGTTTCTGGTCCTACGAGCAAGAGTTGTTTTCTGGTAAGGAAAGTCACTATTGCGCTCCCATTGCCATACACAGTGCAAATAGCACATGCGTCTGTTCCCAGCAATTACAGTGTATTGGACTGAAGAGGAGCTACTGTTCTTGTCAGTTTCCTAAGCAGAGTTGAACTAGATATGGCCCGTATGTGTAGGAAGCACAGTTCTTATGTTCTGAGCAAGCTCATTGCTCTGGCCCCATAGGAAACACAGTAGAGTAGAAGAGTGCTCTTTTCTCTAAAGCAGAGTGTGTTTATTGTAAGGCGAGCTAGCGTTTGTTTCCCAGTCGTAAATGGAGTTGAGTCACATGCAGTTTTTTGTCCTACGAGCAAGAGTTGTTTTCTTGTAAGACAAGTCACTAGTGTGCTCCAATTGCCATACACAGTGCAAATAGCACTCGCGTCTGTTCCCAGCAAGTAGAGTGTATCGGACTGAAGAGGAGCTACTGTTCTTGTCAGTTTCCTAAGCAGACTTGAACTAGATATGGCCATGTGTGTAGGAAGCACAGTTTTTTTGTTCTGAGCAAACTCACTTTTCGGAACACATAGGAAACACAGTAGAGTAGAAGAGTGCTCTTTTCTCAAAAGCAGAGTGTGTTTCTTATAAGGCGAGCTAGCGTTTGTTTCCCAGTCGTAAATGGAGTTGAGTCACATGCAGTTTTTTGTCCTACGAGCAAGAGTTGTTTTCTTGTAAGACAAGTCACTATTGTGCTCCAATTGCCATACACAGTGCAAATAGCACTTGCGCCTGTTCCCCGCAAGTACAGTGTATTGGACTGAAGAGGAGCTACTGTTCTTGTTTGTTTCCTAAGCAGAGTTGAACTAGATATGGCCCGTGTGTGTAGGAGGCACAGTACTTTTGTTCTGAGCAAGCTCACTGTTCGGACCCCATAGGAAACACAGTAGAGTAGAATAGTGCTCTTTTCTCAAAAGCAGAGTGTGTTTCATGTAAGGCGAGTTGGCACTTGTTTCCCAGTCCTAAATGGAGTTGAATCACATGCAGTTTCTGGTCCTATGAGCAAGAGTTGTTTTCTGGTAAGGAAAGTCACTATTGCGCTCCCATTGCCATACACAGTGCAAATAGCACTCGCGTCTGTTCCCAGCAAGTACAGTGTATCGGACTGAAGAGGAGCTACTGTTCTTGTCAGTTTCCTAAGCAGAGTTGAACTAGATATGGCCGTGTGTGTAGGAAGCACAGTTCTTTTGTTCTGAGCAAGCTCATTGTTCTGGCCCTATAGGAAACACGGTAGAGTAGAAGAGTGCTCTTTTCTCTAAAGCAGAGTGTGTTTCTTGTAAGGTGAGCTAGCTTTTGTTTCCCAGTCCTAAATGGAGTTGAATCACATGCAGTTTCTGGTCCTACAAGCAGGAGTTGTTTTCTGGTAAGAAGAGTCACTATTGCGCTGCCATTGCCATACACAGGACAAATAGCGCTGGCGTCTGTTCCCACCAAGTACAGTGTATTGGACTGAAGAGGATCTACTGTTCTTGTCAGGTTCCTAAGCAGAATTGAACTAGATATGGCCGTGTGTGTAGGAAGCACAATTCTTTTGTTCTGAGCAAGCTCACTGTTCGGACCCCATAGGAAACACAGTAGAGTAGAAGAGTCCTCTTTTCTCAAAAGCAGAGTGTGTTTCTTGTAAGTCGAGCTAGCGTTCGTTTCCCAGTCCTCAATGGAGTTGAGTCACATGCAGTTTTTTGTCCTACGAGCAAGAGTTTTTTTCTCGTAAGACGAGTCACTATTGTGCTCCAATTCCATACACAGTGCAAATAGCACTCGCGTTTGTTCCCCGCAAATACAGTGTATCGGACTGAAGAGGAGCTACTGTTCTTGTTTGTTTCCTAAGCAGAGTTGAACTAGATATGGCCCGTGTGTGTAGAAAGCACAGTTCTTTTGTTCTGAGCAAGCTCACTGTTCGGACCCCATAGGAAACACAGTAGAGTAGAAGAGTGCTCTTTTCTCTAAAGCAGAGTGTGTTTCTTGTAAGGCAAGCTAGTGTTTGTTTCCCAGTCCTAAATGGAGTTGAGTCACTTGCAGTTTTTTGTCCTACAAGCAAGAGTTGCTTTCTGGTAAGACGAGTCACTATTGTGCTAAAATTGCCATACACAGTGCAAATAGCACTCGCGTCTGTTCCCCGCAAGTAAAGTGTATTGGACTGAAGAGGAGCTACTGTTCTTGTCAGTTTCATAAGCAGAGTTGAACTAGATATGGCCCGTGTATGTAGGAAGCACAGTTCTTTTGTTCTGAGCAAGCTCACTGTTCGAACCCCATAGGAAACACAGTAGAGTAGAAGAGTGCTCTTTTCTCAAAAGCAGAGTGTGTTTCATGTAAGGCGAGCTAGCATTTGTTTCCCAGTCCTAAATGGAGTTGAATCACATGCAGTGTCTGGTCCTACGAGCAAGAGTTGTTTTCTGGTAAGGAAAGTCACTATTGTGCTCCTATTGCCATCCACAGTACAAATAGCACTCGCGTCTTTTCCCAGCAAGTACAGTGTATTGGACTGAAGAGGAGCTACTGTTCTTGTCAGTTTCATAAGCAGAGTTCAACTAGATATGGCCCGTGTGTAGGAAGCACAGTTCTTATGTTCTGAGCAAGCTCACTGTTCTGGCCCTATAGGAAACACAGTAGAGTAGAAGAGTGCTCTTTTCTCTAAAGCCGAGTGTGTTTCTTGTAAGGCGAGCTAGCGTTTGTTTCCCAATCCTAAATGGAGTTGAATCACATGCAGTTTCTGGTCCTACGAGCAAGAGTTGTTTTCTGGTAAGAAGAGTCACTATTGTGCTCCCATTGACATACACAGTGCAAATAGCACTCGCGTCTCTTTCCAGCAAGTACAGTGTATCGGACTAAAGAGGAGCTACTGTTCTTGTCAGTTTCCTATGCATATTTGAACTAGATATGGCCGTGTGAGTAGGAAGCACAGTTTTTTTGTTCTGAGCAAGCTCACTGTTCGGAACACATAGGAAACACAGTAGAGTAGAAGAGTGCTCTTTTCTCAAAAGCAGAGTGTGTTTCTTGGAAGTCGAGCTAGCGTTTGTTTCCCAGTTAAATGGAGTTGAGTCACATGCAGTTTTTAGTCCTACGAGCAAGAGTTGTTTTCTGCTAAGAGAAGTCACTATTGCGCTCCATTTGCCATACACAGTGCAAATAGCACTCGCGTCTGTTCCCTGCAAGTACAGTGTATTGGACGGAAGAGGAGCTATTGTTCTTTTCAGTTTCCTAAGCAGAGTTGAACTAGATATGGCCCATGTGTTTAGGAAGCACAGTTCTTTTGTTCTGAGCAAGCTCACTGTTCGGACCCCATAGGAAACACAGTAGAGTAGAAGAGTGCTCTTTTCTCAAAAGCAGAGTGTGTTTCTTGTAAGGCGAGCTAGCATTTGTTTCCCAGTGCTAAATGGAGTTGAATCACATGCAGTTTCTGGTCCTACGAGCAAGAGTTGTTTTCTGGTAAGGGAAGTCACTATTGCGCTCCCATTGCCATACACAGTGCAAATAGCACTGGCGTCTGTTCCCAGCAAGTACAGTGTATCGAACTGAAGAGGAGCTACTGTTCTTGTCAGTTTCCTAAGCAGAGTTGAACTAGTTATGGCCTGTGTGTAGGAAGCACAGTTCTTTTGTTCTGAGAAAGCTCACTGTTCTGGCCCTATAGGAAACACAATAGAGTAGAAGAGTGCTCTTTTCCCTAATCCAGAGTGTGTTTCTTGTAAGGCGAGCTAGCGTTTGTTTCCCAGTCCTAAATGGAGTTGAATCACATGCAGCTTCTAGTCCTACGAGCATGAGTTGTTTTATGGTAAGAAGAGTCACTATTGCACTGCCATTGCCATACACAGGACAAATAGCACTGGCGTCTGTTCCCAGCAAGTACAGTGTATTGTACAGAAGAGGATCTACTGTTCTTGTCAGGTTCCTAAGCAGACTTGAACTAGATATGGCCGTGTGTGCAGGAAGCACAGTTCTTTTGTTCTGAGCAAGATCACTGTTCGGACACCATAGGAAACACAGTAGAGTAGAAGAGTGCTCTTTACTCAAAAGCAGAGTGTGTCTTGTCAGGCGAGCTAGCGTTTGTTTCCCAGTCCTAAATGGAATTGAATCACATGCAGTTTCTTGTCCTAAGAGCAAGAGTTGTTTTCAGGTAAGGAAAGTCACTATTGAGCTCCCCATGCCATACATAGTGCAAATAGCTCTCGCGTCTGTTCCCAGCAAGTACAGTGTATCGGACTGAAGAGGAGCTACTGTCTTGTCAGTTTCCTAAGCAGAGTTCAACTAGATATGGCCCGTGTGGTAGGAAGCACCGTTCTTATGTTCTGAGCAAGCTCACTGTTCTGGCACTATAGGAAACACAGTAGAGTAGAAGAGTGCTCTTTTCTCAAAAGCAGAGTGTGTTTTTGTAAGGCGAGCTAGCGTTTGTTTCCTAGTCCTAAATGGAGTTGAATCACATGCAGTTTCTGGTCCTACGAACAAGAGTTTTTTTCTGGTAAGGAGAGTCACTATTGCGCTCCCATTGCCCTACACAAGGCAAATAGCACTCACGTCTTTTCCCAGCAAGTACAGTGTATTGGACTTAATAGGAGCTACAGTTCTTGTCAGTTTCCTACGCAGAGTTGAACTAGATATGGCGCGTGTGTGTAGGAAGTACAGTTCTTTTTTTCTGAGCAAGCTCACTGTTCTGTCCCTATAGGAAACACAGTAGAGTAGAAGAGTGCTGTTTTCTCAAAAGCAGAGTGTGTTTCTTTTAAAGCGAGCTAGAGTTTGTTTCCCAGTCCTAAATGGAGTTGACTCACATGCAGTTTCTTGTCTTACGAGCAAGAGTTGTTTTCTGGTAAGAAGAGTCACTATTGCGCTGCCATTGCCATACACAGGACAAAAAGCACTGGCGTCTGTTTCTAGCAAGTATAGTGTATTGGACTGAAGAGGATCTACTGTTCTTGTCAGGTTCCTAAGCAGACTTGAACTAGATATGGCCGTGTGTGTAGGAAGCACAGTTCTTTTGTTCTGAGCAAGCTCACTATTCGGACACCATAGGAAACACAGTATTGTAGAAGAGTGCTCTTTACTCAAAAGCAGAGTGTGTTTCTTGTAAGGCGAGCTAGCGTTTGTTTCCCAGTCCTAAATGGAGTTGAATCTCATGCAGTTTCTGGTCCTAAGAGCAAGAGTTGTTTTCTGGTAAGGAAAGTCACTATTGTGATCCCCTTGCCATACATAGTGCAAATAGCTCTCGCGTCTATTCCCAGCAAGTACAGTGTATCGGACTGAAGAGGAGCTACTTTTCTTGTCAGTTTCCTAAGCAGAGTTGAATTAGACATGGCCCGTGTGTGTAGGAAGCACAGTTCTTATGTTCTGAACAAGCTCACTGTTCTGGCCCTATTGGAAACACAGTAGTGTAGAAGAGTGCTCTTTTCTCAAAAGCAGAGTGTGTTTTTGTAAGGCGAGCTAGCGTTTGTTTCCTAGTCCTAAATGGAGTTGAATCACATGCAGTTTCTGGTCCTACGAAAAAGAGCTGTTTTCTGGTAAGGAAAGTCACTATTGCGCTCCCATTGCCCTACACAAGTCAAATAGCACTCGCGTCTTTTCCCAGCAAGTACAGTGTATTGGACTGAATAGGAGCTACTGTTCTTGTCAGTTTCCTAAGCAGAGTTGAACTAGATATGGTCTGTGTGTGTAGGAATCACAGTTCTTTTGTTCTGAACAAGCTCACTGTTTGGACCACATAGGAAACACAGTAGAGTAGAAGAGTGCTCTTTTCTCTAAAGCAGAGTGTGTTTCTTGTAAGGCGAGCTAGCGTTTGTTTCCCAGTCCTAAATGGAGTTGAGTCACATGCAGTTTTTTGTCCTACGAGCAAGAGTTTTTTTCTGGTAAGACGAGTCACTATTGTGTTCCAATTGCCATACACAGTGCAAATAGCACTCGCGTCTGTTCCCAGCAAGTACAGTGTATCGGACTGAAGAGGAGCTACTGTTCTTGTCAGTTTCCTAAGCAGAGTTGAACTAGATATGGCCCGTGTGTGTAGGAAGCACAGTTCTTTTGTTCTGAGCAAGCTCACTGTTCTGGCACTATTGGAAACACAGTAGAGTAGAAGAGTGCTCTTTTCTCAAAAGCAGAGTGTGTTTTTGTAAGGCGATCTAGCATTTGTTTCCTAGTCCTAAATGGAGTTGAATCACATGCAGTTTCTGGTCCTACAAGCGAGTTGTTTTCTGGTAAGAAGAGTCACTATTGCGCTGCCATTGCCATACACAGGACAAATAGCACTGGCGTCTGTTCCCAGCAAGTACAGTGTATTGGACTGAAGAGGATCTACTGTTCTTGTCAGGTTCCTAAGCAGACTTGAACTACATATGGCCGTGTGTGTGTAGGAAGCACAGTTTTTTTGTTCTGAGCAAGCTCACTGTTCGGAACACATAGGAAACAAAGTAGAGTAGAAGAGTGCTCTTTTCTCAAAAGCAGAGTGTGTTTCTTGGAAGTCGAGCTAGCGTTTGTTTCCTGTCCTAAATGGAGTTGAGTCACATGCAGTTTTTTGTCCAACGAGCAAGAGTTATTTTCTGGTAAGACAAGTCACTATTGTGCTCCAATGCCATACACAGTGCAAATAGCACTCGCGTCTGTTACCCGCAAGTACAGTGTATTGGACTGAAGAGGAGCTACTGTTCTCGTCAGTTTCCTAAGCAGAGTTTAATTAGATATGGCCCGTGTGTGTAGAAAGCACAGTTCTTTTGTTCTGAGCAAGCTCACTGTTCGGACCCCATAGGAAACACAGTAGAGTAGAAGAGTGCTCTTTTCTCAAAAGCAGAGTGTGTTTCTTGTAAGGCGAGCTAGCATTTCTTTCCCAGTCCTAAATGGAGTTGAATCACATGCAGTTTCTGGTCCTACGAGCAAGAGTTGTTTTCTGGTAAGGAAAGTCACTATTGCGCTCCCATTGCCATACACAGTGCAAATAGCACTCGCGTCTGTTCTCAGCAAGTACAGTGTATCGAACTGAAGAGGAGCTACTGTTCTTGTCAGTTTCCTAAGCAGAGTTGAACTAGATATGGCCCGTGTGTGTAGGAAGCACAGTTCTTATGTTCTGAGCAAGCTCACTGCTCTGGCCCCATAGGAAACACAGTAGAGTAGAAGAGTGCTCTTTTCTCTAAAGCAGAGTGTGTTTCTTGTAAGGCGAGCTAGCATTTGTTTCCCAGTCCTAAATGGAGTTGAGTCACATGCAGTTTTTTGTCCTACGAGCAAGAGTTTTTTTCTGGTAAGATGAGTCACTTTTGTGCTCCAATTGCCATACACAGTGCAAATAGCACTCGTGTCTGTTCCCAGCAAGTACAGTGTATCAGACTGAAGAGGAGCTACTGTTCTTGTCAGTTGCCTAAGCAGAGTTGAACTAGATATGGCCTGTGTGTGTAGGAAGCACAGTTCTTTTGTTCTAAGCAAGCTCACTGTTCGGAGCCAATAGGAAACACAGTAGAGTAGAAGAGTGCTCTTTTCTCAAAAGCAAAGTGTGTTCTTGTAAGGCGAGCTAGCATTTGTTTCCTAGTCCTAAATGGAGTTGAATCACATGCAGTTTCTCGTCCTACGAGCAAGGGTTGTTTTCTGGTAAGAAGAGTCATTATTGTGCTGCCATTGCCATACACAGGACAAATAGCACTGGCGTCTATTTCCAGCAAGTACAGTGTATTGGACTGAAGAGGATCTACGGTTCTTGTCAGGTTCCTAAGCAGACTTGAACTAGATATGGCCGTGTGTGTAGGAAGCACAGTTTTTTTGTTCTGAGCAAGCTCATTGTTCGGAACACATAGGAAACACAGTAGAGTAGAAGAGTGCTCTTTTCTCAAAAGCAGAGTGTGTTTCTTGGAAGTCGAGCTAGTGTTTGTTTCCCAGTCCTAAATGGAGTTGAGTCACATGCAGTTTTTTGTCCAAAGAGCAAGAGTTATTTTCTGGTAAGACAAGTCACTATTGTGCTCCAATGCCATACACAGTGAAAATAGCACTCGCGTCTGTTCCCCGCAAATACAGTGTATTGGACTGAAGAGGAGCTACTGTTCTTGTTTGTTTCCTAAGCAGAGTTGAATTAGATATGGCCCGTGTGTGTAGAAAGCACAGTTCTTTTTTTCTGAGCAAGCTCAATGTTCGGACCCCATAGGAAACACAGTAGAGTAGAAGAGTGCTCTTTTCTCAAAAGCAGAGTGTGTTTCTTGTAAGGCGAGCTAGCATTTCTTTCCCAGTCCTAAATGGAGTTGAATCACATGCAGTTTCTGGTCCTACGAGCAAGAGTTGTTTTCTGGTAAGGAAAGTCACTATTGCGCTCCCATTGCCATACACAGTGCAAATAGCACTCGCGTCTGTTCCCAGCAAGTACAGTGTATCGGACTGAAGAGGAGCTACTGTTCTTTTCAGTTTCCTAAGCAGAGTTGACCTAGTTATGGCCCGTGTGTAGGAAGCACAGTTCTTTTGTTCTGAGCAAGCTCACTGTTCTGGCCCTATAGGAAACACGGTAGAGTAGAAGAGTGCTCTTTTCTCTAAAGCAGAGTGTGTTTCTTGTAAGGTGAGCTAGCTTTTGTTTCCCAGTCCTAAATGGAGTTGAATCACATGCAGTTTCTGGTCCTACAAGCAGGAGTTGTTTTCTGGTAAGAAGAGTCACTATTGCGCTGCCATTGCCATACACAGGACAAATAGCGCTGGCGTCTGTTCCCACCAAGTACAGTGTATTGGACTGAAGAGGATCTACTGTTCTTGTCAGGTTCCTAAGCAGAATTGAACTAGATATGGCCCGTGTATGTAGGAAGCACAGTTCTTTTGTTCTGAGCAAGCTCACTGTTCGAACCCCATAGGAAACACAGTAGAGTAGAAGAGTGCTCTTTTCTCAAAAGCAGAGTGTGTTTCATGTAAGGCGAGCTAGCATTTGTTTCCCAGTCCTAAATGGAGTTGAATCACATGCAGTGTCTGGTCCTACGAGCAAGAGTTGTTTTCTGGTAAGGAAAGTCACTATTGTGCTCCTATTGCCATCCACAGTACAAATAGCACTCGCGTCTTTTCCCAGCAAGTACAGTGTATTGGACTGAAGAGGAGCTACTGTTCTTGTCAGTTTCATAAGCAGAGTTCAACTAGATATGGCCCGTGTGTAGGAAGCACAGTTCTTATGTTCTGAGCAAGCTCACTGTTCTGGCCCTATAGGAAACACAGTAGAGTAGAAGAGTGCTCTTTTCTCTAAAGCCGAGTGTGTTTCTTGTAAGGCGAGCTAGCGTTTGTTTCCCAATCCTAAATGGAGTTGAATCACATGCAGTTTCTGGTCCTACGAGCAAGAGTTGTTTTCTGGTAAGAAGAGTCACTATTGTGCTCCCATTGACATACACAGTGCAAATAGCACTCGCGTCTCTTTCCAGCAAGTACAGTGTATCGGACTAAAGAGGAGCTACTGTTCTTGTCAGTTTCCTATGCATATTTGAACTAGATATGGCCGTGTGAGTAGGAAGCACAGTTTTTTTGTTCTGAGCAAGCTCACTGTTCGGAACACATAGGAAACACAGTAGAGTAGAAGAGTGCTCTTTTCTCAAAAGCAGAGTGTGTTTCTTGGAAGTCGAGCTAGCGTTTGTTTCCCAGTTAAATGGAGTTGAGTCACATGCAGTTTTTTGTCCTACGAGCAAGAGTTGTTTTCTGGTAAGAGAAGTCACTATTGCGCTCCATTTGCCATACACAGTGCAAATAGCACTCGAGTCTGTTCCCTGCAAGTACAGTGTATTGGACGGAAGAGGAGCTATTGTTCTTTTCAGTTTCCTAAGCAGAGTTGAACTAGATATGGCCCATGTGTTTAGGAAGCACAGTTCTTTTGTTCTGAGCAAGCTCACTGTTCGGACCCCATAGGAAACACAGTAGAGTAGAAGAGTGCTCTTTTCTCAAAAGCAGAGTGTGTTTCTTGTAAGGCGAGCTAGCATTTGTTTCCCAGTGCTAAATGGAGTTGAATCACATGCAGTTTCTGGTCCTACGAGCAAGAGTTGTTTTCTGGTAAGGGAAGTCACTATTGCGCTCCCATTGCCATACACAGTGCAAATAGCACTGGCGTCTGTTCCCAGCAAGTACAGTGTATCGAACTGAAGAGGAGCTACTGTTCTTGTCAGTTTCCTAAGCAGAGTTGAACTAGTTATGGCCTGTGTGTAGGAAGCACAGTTCTTTTGTTCTGAGAAAGCTCACTGTTCTGGCCCTATAGGAAACACAATAGAGTAGAAGAGTGCTCTTTTCCCTAAAGCAGAGTGTGTTTCTTGTAAGGCGAGCTAGCGTTTGTTTCCCAGTCCTAAATGGAGTTGAATCACATGCAGCTTCTAGTCCTATGAGCATGAGTTGTTTTATGGTAAGAAGAGTCACTATTGCACTGCCATTGCCATACACAGGACAAATAGCACTGGCGTCTGTTCCCAGCAAGTACAGTGTATTGTACAGAAGAGGATCTACTGTTCTTGTCAGGTTCCTAAGCAGACTTGAACTAGATATGGCCGTGTGTGCAGGAAGCACAGTTCTTTTGTTCTGAGCAAGATCACTGTTCGGACACCATAGGAAACACAGTAGAGTAGAAGAGTGCTCTTTACTCAAAAGCAGAGTGTGTCTTGTAAGGCGAGCTAGCGTTTGTTTCCCAGTCCTAAATGGAATTGAATCACATGCAGTTTCTTGTCCTAAGAGCAAGAGTTGTTTTCAGGTAAGGAAAGTCACTATTGCGCTCCCCATGCCATACATAGTGCAAATAGCTCTCGCGTCTCTTCCCAGCAAGTACAGTGTATCGGACTGAAGAGGAGCTACTGTCTTGTCAGTTTCCTAAGCAGAGTTCAACTAGATATGGCCCGTGTGTGTAGGAAGCACCGTTCTTATGTTCTGAGCAAGCTCACTGTTCTGGCACTATAGGAAACACAGTAGAGTAGAAGAGTGCTCTTTTCTCAAAAGCAGAGTGTGTTTTTGTAAGGCGAGCTAGCGTTTGTTTCCTAGTCCTAAATGGAGTTGAATCACATGCAGTTTCTGGTCCTACGAACAAGAGTTTTTTTCTGGTAAGGAGAGTCACTATTGCGCTCCCATTGCCCTACACAAGGCAAATAGCACTCGCGTCTTTTCCCAGCAAGTACAGTGTATTGGACTTAATAGGAGCTACAGTTCTTGTCAGTTTCCTACGCAGAGTTGAACTAGATATGGCGCGTGTGTGTAGGAAGTACAGTTCTTTTTTTCTGAGCAAGCTCACTGTTCTGTCCCTATAGGAAACACAGTAGAGTAGAAGAGTGCTGTTTTCTCAAAAGCAGAGTGTGTTTCTTTTAAAGCGAGCTAGAGTTTGTTTCCCAGTCCTAAATGGAGTGGAATCACATGCAGTTTCTTGTCTTACGAGCAAGAGTTGTTTTCTGGTAAGAAGAGTCACTATTGCGCTGCCATTGCCATACACAGGACAAAAAGCACTGGCGTCTGTTCCTAGCAAGTATAGTGTATTGGACTGAAGAGGATCTACTGTTCTTGTCAGGTTCCTAAGCAGACTTGAACTAGATATGGCCGTGTGTGTAGGAAGCACAGTTCTTTTGTTCTGAGCAAGCTCACTATTCGGACACCATAGGAAACACAGTATTGTAGAAGAGTGCTCTTTACTCAAAAGCAGAGTGTGTTTCTTGTAAGGCGAGCTAGCGTTTGTTTCCCAGTCCTAAATGGAGTTGAATCTCATGCAGTTTCTGGTCCTAAGAGCAAGAGTTGTTTTCTGGTAAGGAAAGTCACTATTGCGATCCCCTTGCCATACATAGTGCAAATAGCTCTCGCGTCTATTCCCAGCAAGTACAGTGTATCGGACTGAAGAGGAGCTACTTTTCTTGTCAGTTTCCTAAGCAGAGTTGAACTAGACATGGCCCGTGTGTGTAGGAAGCACAGTTCTTATGTTCTGAACAAGCTCACTGTTCTGGCCCTATTGGAAACACAGTAGTGTAGAAGAGTGCTCTTTTCTCAAAAGCAGAGTGTGTTTTTGTAAGGCGAGCTAGCGTTTGTTTCCTAGTCCT
The DNA here is from genome assembly GCF_949786415.1 of Peromyscus eremicus. Taxonomy (NCBI): domain Eukaryota; kingdom Metazoa; phylum Chordata; class Mammalia; order Rodentia; family Cricetidae; genus Peromyscus; species Peromyscus eremicus. The sequence goes on along the minus strand of NW_026736228.1, from coordinate 19,494 downwards.
AAATGGAGTTGAATCACATGCAGTTTCTGGTCCTACGAAAAAGAGCTGTTTTCTGGTAAGGAAAGTCACTATTGCGCTCCCATTGCCCTACACAAGTCAAATAGCACTCGCGTCTTTTCCCAGCAAGTACAGTGTATTGGACTGAATAGGAGCTACTGTTCTTGTCAGTTTCCTAAGCAGAGTTGAACTAGATATGGTCTGTGTGTGTAGGAATCACAGTTCTTTTGTTCTGAACAAGCTCACTGTTTGGACCACATAGAAAACACAGTAGAGTAGAAGAGTGCTCTTTTCTCTAAAGCAGAGTGTGTTTCTTGTAAGGCGAGCTAGCGTTTGTTTCCCAGTCCTAAATGGAGTTGAGTCACATGCAGTTTTTTGTCCTACGAGCAAGAGTTTTTTTCTGGTAAGACGAGTCACTATTGTGTTCCAATTGCCATACACAGTGCAAATAGCACTCGCGTCTGTTCCCAGCAAGTACAGTGTATCGGACTGAAGAGGAGCTACTGTTCTTGTCAGTTTCCTAAGCAGAGTTGAACTAGATATGGCCCGTGTGTGTAGGAAGCACAGTTCTTTTGTTCTGAGCAAGCTCACTGTTCTGGCACTATTGGAAACACAGTAGAGTAGAAGAGTGCTCTTTTCTCAAAAGCAGAGTGTGTTTTTGTAAGGCGATCTAGCATTTGTTTCCTAGTCCTAAATGGAGTTGAATCACATGCAGTTTCTGGTCCTACAAGCGAGTTGTTTTCTGGTAAGAAGAGTCACTATTGCGCTGCCATTGCCATACACAGGACAAATAGCACTGGCGTCTGTTCCCAGCAAGTACAGTGTATTGGACTGAAGAGGATCTACTGTTCTTGTCAGGTTCCTAAGCAGACTTGAACTACATATGGCCGTGTGTGTGTAGGAAGCACAGTTTTTTTGTTCTGAGCAAGCTCACTGTTCGGAACACATAGGAAACAAAGTAGAGTAGAAGAGTGCTCTTTTCTCAAAAGCAGAGTGTGTTTCTTGGAAGTCGAGCTAGCGTTTGTTTCCTGTCCTAAATGGAGTTGAGTCACATGCAGTTTTTTGTCCAACGAGCAAGAGTTATTTTCTGGTAAGACAAGTCACTATTGTGCTCCAATGCCATACACAGTGCAAATAGCACTCGCGTCTGTTACCCGCAAGTACAGTGTATTGGACTGAAGAGGAGCTACTGTTCTCGTCAGTTTCCTAAGCAGAGTTTAATTAGATATGGCCCGTGTGTGTAGAAAGCACAGTTCTTTTGTTCTGAGCAAGCTCACTGTTCGGACCCCATAGGAAACACAGTAGAGTAGAAGAGTGCTCTTTTCTCAAAAGCAGAGTGTGTTTCTTGTAAGGCGAGCTAGCATTTCTTTCCCAGTCCTAAATGGAGTTGAATCACATGCAGTTTCTGGTCCTACGAGCAAGAGTTGTTTTCTGGTAAGGAAAGTCACTATTGCGCTCCCATTGCCATACACAGTGCAAATAGCACTCGCGTCTGTTCTCAGCAAGTACAGTGTATCGGACTGAAGAGGAGCTACTGTTCTTGTCAGTTTCCTAAGCAGAGTTGAACTAGATATGGCCCGTGTGTGTAGGAAGCACAGTTCTTATGTTCTGAGCAAGCTCACTGCTCTGGCCCCATAGGAAACACAGTAGAGTAGAAGAGTGCTCTTTTCTCTAAAGCAGAGTGTGTTTCTTGTAAGGCGAGCTAGCATTTGTTTCCCAGTCCTAAATGGAGTTGAGTCACATGCAGTTTTTTGTCCTACGAGCAAGAGATTTTTCTGGTAAGATGAGTCACTTTTGTGCTCCAATTGCCATACACAGTGCAAATAGCACTCGTGTCTGTTCCCAGCAAGTACAGTGTATCAGACTGAAGAGGAGCTACTGTTCTTGTCAGTTGCCTAAGCAGAGTTGAACTAGATATGGCCTGTGTGTGTAGGAAGCACAGTTCTTTTGTTCTAAGCAAGCTCACTGTTCGGAGCCAATAGGAAACACAGTAGAGTAGAAGAGTGCTCTTTTCTCAAAAGCAAAGTGTGTTCTTGTAAGGCGAGCTAGCATTTGTTTCCTAGTCCTAAATGGAGTTGAATCACATGCAGTTTCTCGTCCTACGAGCAAGGGTTGTTTTCTGGTAAGAAGAGTCATTATTGTGCTGCCATTGCCATACACAGGACAAATAGCACTGGCGTCTATTTCCAGCAAGTACAGTGTATTGGACTGAAGAGGATCTACGGTTCTTGTCAGGTTCCTAAGCAGACTTGAACTAGATATGGCCGTGTGTGTAGGAAGCACAGTTTTTTTGTTCTGAGCAAGCTCATTGTTCGGAACACATAGGAAACACAGTAGAGTAGAAGAGTGCTCTTTTCTCAAAAGCAGAGTGTGTTTCTTGGAAGTCGAGCTAGTGTTTGTTTCCCAGTCCTAAATGGAGTTGAGTCACATGCAGTTTTTTGTCCAAAGAGCAAGAGTTATTTTCTGGTAAGACAAGTCACTATTGTGCTCCAATGCCATACACAGTGAAAATAGCACTCGCGTCTGTTCCCCGCAAATACAGTGTATTGGACTGAAGAGGAGCTACTGTTCTTGTTTGTTTCCTAAGCAGAGTTGAATTAGATATGGCCCGTGTGTGTAGAAAGCACAGTTCTTTTTTTCTGAGCAAGCTCAATGTTCGGACCCCATAGGAAACACAGTAGAGTAGAAGAGTGCTCTTTTCTCAAAAGCAGAGTGTGTTTCTTGTAAGGCGAGCTAGCATTTCTTTCCCAGTCCTAAATGGAGTTGAATCACATGCAGTTTCTGGTCCTACGAGCAAGAGTTGTTTTCTGGTAAGGAAAGTCACTATTGCGCTCCCATTGCCATACACAGTGCAAATAGCACTCGCGTCTGTTCCCAGCAAGTACAGTGTATCGGACTGAAGAGGAGCTACTGTTCTTTTCAGTTTCCTAAGCAGAGTTGACCTAGTTATGGCCCGTGTGTAGGAAGCACAGTTCTTTTGTTCTGAGCAAGCTCACTGTTCTGGCCCTATAGGAAACACGGTAGAGTAGAAGAGTGCTCTTTTCTCTAAAGCAGAGTGTGTTTCTTGTAAGGTGAGCTAGCTTTTGTTTCCCAGTCCTAAATGGAGTTGAATCACATGCAGTTTCTGGTCCTACAAGCAGGAGTTGTTTTCTGGTAAGAAGAGTCACTATTGCGCTGCCATTGCCATACACAGGACAAATAGCGCTGGCGTCTGTTCCCACCAAGTACAGTGTATTGGACTGAAGAGGATCTACTGTTCTTGTCAGGTTCCTAAGCAGAATTGAACTAGATATGGCCCGTGTATGTAGGAAGCACAGTTCTTTTGTTCTGAGCAAGCTCACTGTTCGAACCCCATAGGAAACACAGTAGAGTAGAAGAGTGCTCTTTTCTCAAAAGCAGAGTGTGTTTCATGTAAGGCGAGCTAGCATTTGTTTCCCAGTCCTAAATGGAGTTGAATCACATGCAGTGTCTGGTCCTACGAGCAAGAGTTGTTTTCTGGTAAGGAAAGTCACTATTGTGCTCCTATTGCCATCCACAGTACAAATAGCACTCGCGTCTTTTCCCAGCAAGTACAGTGTATTGGACTGAAGAGGAGCTACTGTTCTTGTCAGTTTCATAAGCAGAGTTCAACTAGATATGGCCCGTGTGTAGGAAGCACAGTTCTTATGTTCTGAGCAAGCTCACTGTTCTGGCCCTATAGGAAACACAGTAGAGTAGAAGAGTGCTCTTTTCTCTAAAGCCGAGTGTGTTTCTTGTAAGGTGAGCTAGCGTTTGTTTCCCAATCCTAAATGGAGTTGAATCACATGCAGTTTCTGGTCCTACGAGCAAGAGTTGTTTTCTGGTAAGAAGAGTCACTATTGTGCTCCCATTGACATACACAGTGCAAATAGCACTCGCGTCTCTTTCCAGCAAGTACAGTGTATCGGACTAAAGAGGAGCTACTGTTCTTGTCAGTTTCCTATGCATATTTGAACTAGATATGGCCGTGTGAGTAGGAAGCACAGTTTTTTTGTTCTGAGCAAGCTCACTGTTCGGAACACATAGGAAACACAGTAGAGTAGAAGAGTGCTCTTTTCTCAAAAGCAGAGTGTGTTTCTTGGAAGTCGAGCTAGCGTTTGTTTCCCAGTTAAATGGAGTTGAGTCACATGCAGTTTTTTGTCCTACGAGCAAGAGTTGTTTTCTGGTAAGAGAAGTCACTATTGCGCTCCATTTGCCATACACAGTGCAAATAGCACTCGAGTCTGTTCCCTGCAAGTACAGTGTATTGGACGGAAGAGGAGCTATTGTTCTTTTCAGTTTCCTAAGCAGAGTTGAACTAGATATGGCCCATGTGTTTAGGAAGCACAGTTCTTTTGTTCTGAGCAAGCTCACTGTTCGGACCCCATAGGAAACACAGTAGAGTAGAAGAGTGCTCTTTTCTCAAAAGCAGAGTGTGTTTCTTGTAAGGCGAGCTAGCATTTGTTTCCCAGTGCTAAATGGAGTTGAATCACATGCAGTTTCTGGTCCTACGAGCAAGAGTTGTTTTCTGGTAAGGGAAGTCACTATTGCGCTCCCATTGCCATACACAGTGCAAATAGCACTGGCGTCTGTTCCCAGCAAGTACAGTGTATCGAACTGAAGAGGAGCTACTGTTCTTGTCAGTTTCCTAAGCAGAGTTGAACTAGTTATGGCCTGTGTGTAGGAAGCACAGTTCTTTTGTTCTGAGAAAGCTCACTGTTCTGGCCCTATAGGAAACACAATAGAGTAGAAGAGTGCTCTTTTCCCTAAAGCAGAGTGTGTTTCTTGTAAGGCGAGCTAGCGTTTGTTTCCCAGTCCTAAATGGAGTTGAATCACATGCAGCTTCTAGTCCTACGAGCATGAGTTGTTTTATGGTAAGAAGAGTCACTATTGCACTGCCATTGCCATACACAGGACAAATAGCACTGGCGTCTGTTCCCAGCAAGTACAGTGTATTGTACAGAAGAGGATCTACTGTTCTTGTCAGGTTCCTAAGCAGACTTGAACTAGATATGGCCGTGTGTGCAGGAAGCACAGTTCTTTTGTTCTGAGCAAGATCACTGTTCGGACACCATAGGAAACACAGTAGAGTAGAAGAGTGCTCTTTACTCAAAAGCAGAGTGTGTCTTGTAAGGCGAGCTAGCGTTTGTTTCCCAGTCCTAAATGGAATTGAATCACATGCAGTTTCTTGTCCTAAGAGCAAGAGTTGTTTTCAGGTAAGGAAAGTCACTATTGCGCTCCCCATGCCATACATAGTGCAAATAGCTCTCGCGTCTCTTCCCAGCAAGTACAGTGTATCGGACTGAAGAGGAGCTACTGTCTTGTCAGTTTCCTAAGCAGAGTTCAACTAGATATGGCCCGTGTGTGTAGGAAGCACCGTTCTTATGTTCTGAGCAAGCTCACTGTTCTGGCACTATAGGAAACACAGTAGAGTAGAAGAGTGCTCTTTTCTCAAAAGCAGAGTGTGTTTTTGTAAGGCGAGCTAGCGTTTGTTTCCTAGTCCTAAATGGAGTTGAATCACATGCAGTTTCTGGTCCTACGAACAAGAGTTTTTTTCTGGTAAGGAAAGTCACTATTGCGCTTCCATTGCCCTACACAAGGCAAATAGCACTCGCGTCTTTTCCCAGCAAGTACAGTGTATTGGACTTAATAGGAGCTACAGTTCTTGTCAGTTTCCTACGCAGAGTTGAACTAGATATGGCGCGTGTGTGTAGGAAGTACAGTTCTTTTTTTCTGAGCAAGCTCACTGTTCTGTCCCTATAGGAAACACAGTAGAGTAGAAGAGTGCTGTTTTCTCAAAAGCAGAGTGTGTTTCTTTTAAAGCGAGCTAGAGTTTGTTTCCCAGTCCTAAATGGAGTGGAATCACATGCAGTTTCTTGTCTTACGAGCAAGAGTTGTTTTCTGGTAAGAAGAGTCACTATTGCGCTGCCATTGCCATACACAGGACAAAAAGCACTGGCGTCTGTTCCTAGCAAGTATAGTGTATTGGACTGAAGAGGATCTACTGTTCTTGTCAGGTTCCTAAGCAGACTTGAACTAGATATGGCCGTGTGTGTAGGAAGCACAGTTCTTTTGTTCTGAGCAAGCTCACTATTCGGACACCATAGGAAACACAGTATTGTAGAAGAGTGCTCTTTACTCAAAAGCAGAGTGTGTTTCTTGTAAGGCGAGCTAGCGTTTGTTTCCCAGTCCTAAATGGAGTTGAATCTCATGCAGTTTCTGGTCCTAAGAGCAAGAGTTGTTTTCTGGTAAGGAAAGTCACTATTGCGATCCCCTTGCCATACATAGTGCAAATAGCTCTCGCGTCTATTCCCAGCAAGTACAGTGTATCGGACTGAAGAGGAGCTACTTTTCTTGTCAGTTTCCTAAGCAGAGTTGAACTAGACATGGCCCGTGTGTGTAGGAAGCACAGTTCTTATGTTCTGAACAAGCTCACTGTTCTGGCCCTATTGGAAACACAGTAGTGTAGAAGAGTGCTCTTTTCTCAAAAGCAGAGTGTGTTTTTGTAAGGCGAGCTAGCGTTTGTTTCCTAGTCCTAAATGGAGTTGAATCACATGCAGTTTCTGGTCCTACGAAAAAGAGCTGTTTTCTGGTAAGGAAAGTCACTATTGCGCTCCCATTGCCCTACACAAGTCAAATAGCACTCGCGTCTTTTCCCAGCAAGTACAGTGTATTGGACTGAATAGGAGCTACTGTTCTTGTCAGTTTCCTAAGCAGAGTTGAACTAGATATGGTCCGTGTGTGTAGGAATCACAGTTCTTTTGTTCTGAACAAGCTCACTGTTTGGACCACATAGGAAACACAGTAGAGTAGAAGAGTGCTCTTTTCTCTAAAGCAGAGTGTGTTTCTTGTAAGGCGAGCTAGCGTTTGTTTCCCAGTCCTAAATGGAGTGGAATCACATGCAGTTTCTGGTCCTATGAGCAAGAGTTGTTTTCTGGTAAGGAAATCACAATTGCGCTCCCATTGCCATACACAGTGCAAATAGCCCTCCCGTCTGTTCCCAGCAATTACATTGTATTGGACCGAAGAGGAGCTACTGTTCTTCTCAGTTTCCTAAGCAGAGTTGAACTAGATATGGCCCGTGTGTGTAGGAAGTACAGTTCTTTTTTTCTGTGCAACCTCACTGTTCTGGCCCTATAGGAAACACAGTAGAGTAGAAGAGTGCTCTTTTCTCAAAAGCAGAGTGTGTTTCTTGGAAAGCGAGATAGAGTTTATTTCCCAGTCCTAAATGGAGTTGAGTCCCATGCAGTTTCTGGTCCTACAAGCAAGAGTTGTTTTCTGGTAAGAAGAGTCACTATTGCGCTGCCATTGCCATACACAGGACAAATAGCACTGGCGTCTCTTCCCAGCAAGTACAGTGTATTGGACTGAAGAGGATCTACTGTTCTTGTCAGGTTCCTAAGCAGACTTGAACTAGATATGGCCGTGTGTGTAGGAAGCACAGTTTTTTTGTTTTGAGCAAGCTCACTTTTCGGAACACCTAGGAAACACAGTAGAGTAGAAGAGTGCTCTTTTCTCAAAAGCAGAGTGTGTGTCTTGGAAGTCGAGCTAGCGTTTGTTTCCCAGTCCTAAATGGAGTTGAGTCACATGCAGTTTTTTGTCCTACGAGCAAGAGTTGTTTTCTCGTAAGACAAGTCTCTATTGTGCTCCAATTGCCATACACAGTGCAAATAGCACTGGCGTCTGTTCCCCGCAAGTACAATGTATTGGAATGAAGATGAGCTACTGTTCTTGGACATTTCCTAAGCAGAGTTGAACTAGATATGGCCCGTGTGTGTAGGAAGCACAGTTCTTATGTTCTGAGCAAGCTCACTGTTCTGGCCCCAGAGGAAACACAGTAGAGTATAAGAGTGCTCTTTTCTCTAAAGCAGAGTGTGTTTCTTGTAAGGCGAGCTAGCGTTTGTTTCCCAGTCCTAAATGGAGTTGAGTCACTTGCAGTTTTTTGTCCTGTGAGCAAGAGTTGCTTTCTGTTAAGACGAGTCACTATTGTGCTAAAATTGCCATACACAGTGCAAATAGCACTCGCGTCTGTTCCCCGCAAGTAAAGTGTATTGGACTGAAGAGGAGCTACTGTTCTTGTCAGTTTCTTAAGCAGAGGTGAACTAGATATGGCCCGTGTATGTAGGAAGCACAGATCTTTTGTTCTGAGCAAGCTCACTGTTCGGACCCCATAGGAAACACAGTAGAGTAGAAGAGTGCTCTTTTCTCAAAAGCAGAGTGTGTTTCATGTAAGGCGAGCTAGCATTTGTTTCCCAGTCCTAAATGTAGTTGAATCACATGCAGTTTCTGGTCCTACGAGCAAGAGTTGTTTTCTGGTAAGGAAAGTCACTATTGTGCTCCTATTGCCATCCACAGTACAAATAGCACTCGCGTCTTTTCCCAGCAAGTACAGTGTATTGGACTGAAGAGGAGCTACTGTTCTTCTCAGTTTCATAAGCAGAGTTCAACTAGATATGGCCCGTGTGTAGGAAGCACAGTTCTTATGTTCTGAGCAAGCTCACTGTTCTGGCACTATAGGAAACACAGTAGAGTAGAAGAGTGCTCTTTTCTCTAAAGCCGAGTGTGTTTCTTGTAAGGCGAGCTAGCGTTTGTTTTCCAATCCTAAATGGAGTTGAATCACATGCAGTTTCTGGTCCTACGAGCAAGAGTTGTTTTCTGGTAAGAAATGTCACTATTGTGCTCCCATTGACATACACAGTGCAAATAGCACTCGCGTCTCTTTCCAGCAAGTACAGTGTATCGGACTAAAGAGGAGCTACTGTTCTTGTCAGTTTCCTATGCATATTTGAACTAGATATGGCCGTGTGAGTAGGAAGCACAGTTTTTTTGTTCTGAGCAAGCTCACTGTTCGGAACACATAGGAAACACAGTAGAGTGGAAGAGTGCTCTTTTCTCAAAAGCAGAGTGTGTTTCTTGGAAGTCGAGCTAGCGTTTGTTTCCCAGTTAAATGGAGTTGAGTCACATGCAGTTTTTTGTCCTACGAGCAAGAGTTGTTTTCTGGTAAGAGAAGTCACTATTGCGCTCCATTTGCCATACACAGTGCAAATAGCACTCGCGTCTGTTCCCTGCAAGTACAGTGTATTGGACGGAAGAGGAGCTATTGTTCTTTTCAGTTTCCTAAGCAGAGTTGAACTAGTTATGGCCTGTGTGTAGGAAGCACAGTTCTTTTGTTCTGAGAAAGCTCACTGTTCTGGCCCTATAGGAAACACAATAGAGTAGAAGAGTGCTCTTTTCCCTAAAGCAGAGTGTGTTTCTTGTAAGGCGAGCTAGCGTTTGTTTCCCAGTCCTAAATGGAGTTGAATCACATGCAGCTTCTAGTCCTACGAGCAAGAGTTGTTTTATGGTAAGAAGAGTCACTATTGCACTGCCATTGCCATACACAGGACAAATAGCACTGGCGTCTGTTCCCAGCAAGTACAGTGTATTGTACAGAAGAGGATCTACTGTTCTTGTCAGGTTCCTAAGCAGACTTGAACTAGATATGGCCGTGTGTGCAGGAAGCACAGTTCTTTTGTTCTGAGCAAGATCACTGTTCGGACACCATAGGAAACACAGTAGAGTAGAAGAGTGCTCTTTACTCAAAAGCAGAGTGTGTTCTTGTAAGGCGAGCTAGCGTTTGTTTCCCAGTCCTAAATGGAGTTGAATCACATGCAGTTTCTTGTCCTAAGAGCAAGAGTTGTTTTCAGGTAAGGAAAGTCACTATTGCGCTCCCCTTGCCATACATAGTGCAAATAGCACTGTTGTCTGTTCCCAGCAAGTACAGTGTATCGGACTGAAGAGGAGCTACTGTCTTGTCAGTTTCCTAAGCAGAGTTCAACTAGATATGGCCCGTGTGTGTAGGAAGCACCGTTCTTATGTTCTGAGCAAGCTCACTGTTCTGGCCCTATAGAAAACACAGTAGAGTAGAAGAGTGCTCTTTTCTCAAAAGCAGAGTGTGTTTTTGTAAGGCGAGCTAGCGTTTGTTTCCTAGTCCTAAATGGAGTTGAATCACATGCAGTTTCTGGTCCTACGAACAAGAGTTTTTTTTCTGGTAAGGAAAGTCACTATTGCGCTCCCATTGCCCTACACAAGGCAAATAGCACTCGCGTCTTTTCCCAGCAAGTACAGTGTATTGGACTTAATAGGAGCTACAGTTCTTGTCAGTTTCCTACGCAGAGTTGAACTAGATATGGCGCGTGTGTGTAGGAAGTACAGTTCTTTTTTTCTGAGCAAGCTCACTGTTCTGTCCCTATAGGAAACACAGTAGAGTAGAAGAGTGCTGTTTTCTCAAAAGCAGAGTGTGTTTCTTTTAAAGCGAGCTAGAGTTTGTTTCCCAGTCCTAAATGGAGTGGAATCACATGCAGTTTCTTGTCTTACGAGCAAGAGTTGTTTTCTGGTAAGAAGAGTCACTATTGCGCTGCCATTGCCATACACAGGACAAAAAGCACTGGCGTCTGTTCCTAGCAAGTATAGTGTATTGGACTGAAGAGGATCTACTGTTCTTGTCAGGTTCCTAAGCAGACTTGAACTAGATATGGCCGTGTGTGTAGGAAGCACAGTTCTTTTGTTCTGAGCAAGCTCACTATTCGGACACCATAGGAAACACAGTATTGTAGAAGAGTGCTCTTTACTCAAAAGCAGAGTGTGTTTCTTGTAAGGCGAGCTAGCGTTTGTTTCCAAGTCCTAAATGGAGTTGAATCTCATGCAGTTTCTGGTCCTAAGAGCAAGAGTTGTTTTCTGGTAAGGAAAGTCACTATTGCGATCCCCTTGCCATACATAGTGCAAATAGCTCTCGCGTCTATTCCCAGCAAGTACAGTGTATCGGACTGAAGAGGAGCTACTTTTCTTGTCAGTTTCCTAAGCAGAGTTGAACTAGATATGGCCCGTGTGTGTAGGAAGCACAGTTCTTATGTTCTGAACAAGCTCACTGTTCTGGCCCTATTGGAAACACAGTAGTGTAGAAGAGTGCTCTTTTCTCAAAAGCAGAGTGTGTTTTTGTAAGGCGAGCTAGCGTTTGTTTCCTAGTCCTAAATGGAGTTGAATCACATGCAGTTTCTGGTCCTACGAAAAAGAGCTGTTTTCTGGTAAGGAAAGTCACTATTGCGCTCCCATTGCCCTACACAAGTCAAATAGCACTCGCGTCTTTTCCCAGCAAGTACAGTGTATTGGACTGAATAGGAGCTACTGTTCTTGTCAGTTTCCTAAGCAGAGTTGAACTAGATATGGTCCGTGTGTGTAGGAATCACAGTTCTTTTGTTCTGAACAAGCTCACTGTTTGGACCACATAGGAAACACAGTAGAGTAGAAGAGTGCTCTTTTCTCTAAAGCAGAGTGTGTTTCTTGTAAGGCGAGCTAGCGTTTGTTTCCCAGTCCTAAATGGAGTGGAATCACATGCAGTTTCTGGTCCTACAAGCAGGAGTTGTTTTCTGGTAAGAAGAGTCACTATTGCGCTGCCATTGCCATACACAGGACAAATAGCACTGGCGTCTGTTCCCAGCAAGTACAGTGTATTGGACTGAAGAGGAGCTACTGTTCTTGTCAGGTTCCTAAGCAGAATTGAACTAGATATGGCCGTGTGTGTAGGAAGCACAGTTCTTTTGTTCTGAGCAAGCTCACTGTTCGAACCCCATAGGAAACACAGTAGAGTAGAAGAGTGCTCTTTTCTCAAAAGCAGAGTGTGTTTCTTCTAAGTCGAGCTAGCGTTTGTTTCCCAGTCCTCAATGGAGTTGAGTCACATGCCGTTTTTTGTCCTATGAGCAAGAGTTTTTTTCTGGTAAGACGAGTCACTATTGTGCTCCAATGCCATACACAGTGCAAATAGCACTCGCGTCTGTTCCCCGCAAGTACAGTGTATCGGACTGAAGAGGAGCTACTGTTCTTGTTTGTTTCCTAAGCAGAGTTGAGCTAGATATGGCCCGTGTGTGTAGAAAGCACATTTCTTTTGTTCTGAGCAAGCTCACTGTTCAGACCCCATAGGAAACACAGTAGAGTAGAAGAGTGCTCTTTTCTCAAAAGCAGAGTGTGTTTCATGTAAGGCGAGCTAGCATTTGTTTCCCAGTCCTAAATGGAGTTGAATCACATGCAGTATCTGGTCCTACGAGCAAGAGTTGTTTTCTGGTAAGGAAAGTCACTATTGTGCTCCTATTGCCATCCACAGTACAAATAGCACTCGCGTCTTTTCCAGCAAGTACAGTGTATTGGACTGAAGAGGAGCTACTGTTCTTGTCAGTTTTATAAGCAGAGTTCATCTAGATATGGCCCGTGTGTAGGAAGCACAGTTCTTTTGTTCTGAGAAAGCTCACTGTTCTGGCCCTATAGGAAACACAATAGAGTAGAAGAGTGCTCTTTTCCCTAAAGCAGAGTGTGTTTCTTGTAAGGCGAGCTAGCGTTTGTTTCCCAGTCCTAAATGGAGTTGAATCACATGCAGTTTCTAGTCCTACGAGCAAGAGTTGTTTTATGGTAAGAAGAGTCACTATTGCACTGCCATTGCCATACACAGGACAAATAGCACTGGCGTCTGTTCCCAGCAAGTACAGTGTATTGTACAGAAGAGGATCTACTGTTCTTGTCAGGTTCCTAAGCAGAATTGACCTAGATATGGCCGTGTGTGTAGGAAGCACAGTTCTAATGTCCTGAGCAAGTTCACTCTTCTGGCTCTATAGGAAACACAGTAGAGTAGAAGAGTGCTCTTTTCTCAAAAGCAGAGTGTGTTTCTTGGAAGTCGAGCTAGCGTTTGTTTCCTAGTCCTAAATGGAGTTGAGTCACATGCAGTTTTTTGTCCTACGAGCAAGAGTTGTTTTCTGGTAAGACAAGTCACTATTGTGCTCCAATTGCCATACACAGTGCAAATAGCACTCGCGTCTGTTCCCTGCAAGTACAGTGTATTGGAAGGAAGAGGAGCTATTGTTCTTGTCAGTTTCCAAAGCAGAGTTGAACTAGATATGGCCGTATGTGTAGGAAGCACAGTTCTTTTGTTCTGAGCAAGCTCACTGTTTGGACCCCATAGGAAGCACTGTAGAGTAGAAGAGTGCTCTTTTCTCAAAAGCAGAGTGTGTTTCATGTAAGGCGAGCTAGCATTTGTTTCCCAGTCATAAATGGAGTTGAATCTCATGCAGTTTCTGGTCTTACGAGCAAGAGTTGTTTTCTGGTAAGGAAAGTCACTATTGCGCTCCCATTGACATACACAGTGCAAATAGCACTCGCGTCTGTTCCCAGCAAGTACAGTGTATCGGACTGAAGAGGAGCTACTGTTCTTGTCAGTTTCCTAAGCAGAGTTGAACTAGATATGGCCCGTGTGTAGGAAGCACAGTTCTTTTGTTCTGAGCAAGCTCACTGTTCTGGCCCTATAGGAAACACAGTAGAGTAGAAGAGTGCTCTTTTCTCTAAAGCAGAGTGTGTTTCTTGTAAGGTGAGCTAGCTTTTGTTTCCCAGTCCTAAATGGAGTTGAATCACATGCAGTCCCTGGTCCTACAAGCAACAGTTGTTTTCTGGTAAGAAGAGTCACTATTGCGCTGCCATTGCCATACACAGGACAAATAGCACTGGCGTCTTTTCCCAGCAAGTACAGTGTATTGGACTGAAGAGGATCTACTGTTCTTGTCAGGTTCCTAAGCAGAAGTGAACTAGATATGGCCGTGTGTGTAGGAAGCACAGTTCTTTTGTTCTGAGCAAGCTCACTGTTCAGACACCATAGGAAACACAGTAGAGTAGAAGAGTGCTCTTTTCTCAAAAGCAGAGTGTGTTTCTTGGAAGTCGAGCTAGCGTTTGTTTCCTAGTCCTAAATGGAGTTGAGTCACATGCAGTTTTTTGTCCTATGAGCAAGAGTTGTTTTCTGGTAAGACAAGTCACTATTGTGCTCCAATTGCCATACACAGTGCAAATAGCACTCGCGTCTGTTCCCTGCAAGTACAGTGTATTGGAAGGAAGAGGAGCTATTGTTCTTGTTTGTTTCCTAAGCAGAGTTGAACTAGATATGGCCCGTGTGTGTAGGAAGCACATTTCTTTTGTTCTGAGCAAACTCACTGTTCGGACACCATAGGAAACACAGTAGAGTAGAAGAGTGCTCTTTTTCCTAAAGCAGAGTGTGTTTCTTGTAAGGCGAGCTAGCGTTGTTTCCCAGTACTAAATGGAGTTGAATCACTGGCAGTTTCTAGTCCTACGGGCAAGAGTTGTTTTATGGTAAGAAGAGTCACTATTGCACTGCCATTGCCATACACAGGACAAATAGCACTGGCGTCTGTTCCCAGCAACTACAGTGTATTGTACAGAAGAGGATCTACTGTTCTTGTCAGGTTCCTAAGCAGAATTGAACTAGATATGGCCGTGTGTGTAGGAAGCACAGTTCTAATGTTCTGAGCAAGTTCAATCTTCTGGCTCTATAGGAAACACAGTAGAGTAGAAGAGTGCTCTTTTCTCAAAAGCAGAGTGTGTTTCTTGCATGGAGAGCTAGTGTTTGTTTCCTAGTCCTAAATGGAGTTGAGTCACATGCAGTTTTTTGTCCTACGAGCAAGAGTTGTTTTCTCGTAAGACAAGTCTCTATTGTGCTCCAATTGCCATACACAGTGCAAATAGCACTGGCGTCTGTTCCCCGCAAGTACAATGTATTGGAATGAAGATGAGCTACTGTTCTTGGACATTTCCTAAGCAGAGTTGAACTAGATATGGCCCGTGTGTGTAGGAAGCACAGTTCTTATGTTCTGAGCAAGCTCACTGTTCTGGCCCCAGAGGAAACACAGTAGAGTATAAGAGTGCTCTTTTCTCTAAAGCAGAGTGTGTTTCTTGTAAGGCGAGCTAGCGTTTGTTTCCCAGTCCTAAATGGAGTTGAGTCACTTGCAGTTTTTTGTCCTGTGAGCAAGAGTTGCTTTCTGTTAAGACGAGTCACTATTGTGCTAAAATTGCCATACACAGTGCAAATAGCACTCGCGTCTGTTCCCCGCAAGTAAAGTGTATTGGACTGAAGAGGAGCTACTGTTCTTGTCAGTTTCTTAAGCAGAGGTGAACTAGATATGGCCCGTGTATGTAGGAAGCACAGATCTTTTGTTCTGAGCAAGCTCACTGTTCGGACCCCATAGGAAACACAGTAGAGTAGAAGAGTGCTCTTTTCTCAAAAGCAGAGTGTGTTTCATGTAAGGCGAGCTAGCATTTGTTTCCCAGTCCTAAATGTAGTTGAATCACATGCAGTTTCTGGTCCTACGAGCAAGAGTTGTTTTCTGGTAAGGAAAGTCACTATTGTGCTCCTATTGCCATCCACAGTACAAATAGCACTCGCGTCTTTTCCCAGCAAGTACAGTTCATTGGACTGAAGAGGAGCTACTGTTCTTGTCAGTTTCATAAGCAGAGTTCAACTAGATATGGCCCGTGTGTAGGAAGCACAGTTCTTATGTTCTGAGCAAGCTCACTGTTCTGGCCCTATAGGAAACACAGTAGAGTAGAAGAGTGCTCTTTTCTCTAAAGCCGAGTGTGTTTCTTGTAAGGCGAGCTAGCGTTTGTTTCCCAATCCTAAATGGAGTTGAATCACATGCAGTTACTGGTCCTACGAGCAAGAGTTGTTTTCTGGTAAGAAATGTCACTATTGTGCTCCCATTGACATACACAGTGCAAATAGCACTCGCGTCTCTTTCCAGCAAGTACAGTGTATCGGACTAAAGAGGAGCTACTGTTCTTGTCAGTTTCCTATGCATATTTGAACTAGATATGGCCGTGTGAGTAGGAAGCACAGTTTTTTTGTTCTGAGCAAGCTCACTGTTCGGAACACATAGGAAACACAGTAGAGTGGAAGAGTGCTCTTTTCTCAAAAGCAGAGTGTGTTTCTTGGAAGTCGAGCTAGCGTTTGTTTCCCAGTTAAATGGAGTTGAGTCACATGCAGTTTTTTGTCCTACGAGCAAGAGTTGTTTTCTGGTAAGAGAAGTCACTATTGCGCTCCATTTGCCATACACAGTGCAAATAGCACTCGCGTCTGTTCCCTGCAAGTACAGTGTATTGGACGGAAGAGGAGCTATTGTTCTTTTCAGTTTCCTAAGCAGAGTTGAACTAGTTATGGCCTGTGTGTAGGAAGCACAGTTCTTTTGTTCTGAGAAAGCTCACTGTTCTGGCCCTATAGGAAACACAATAGAGTAGAAGAGTGCTCTTTTCCCTAAAGCAGAGTGTGTTTCTTGTAAGGCGAGCTAGCGTTTGTTTCCCAGTCCTAAATGGAGTTGAATCACATGCAGCTTCTAGTCCTACGAGCAAGAGTTGTTTTATGGTAAGAAGAGTCACTATTGCACTGCCATTGCCATACACAGGACAAATAGCACTGGCGTCTGTTCCCAGCAAGTACAGTGTATTGTACAGAAGAGGATCTACTGTTCTTGTCAGGTTCCTAAGCAGACTTGAACTAGATATGGCCGTGTGTGCAGGAAGCACAGTTCTTTTGTTCTGAGCAAGATCACTGTTCGGACACCATAGGAAACACAGTAGAGTAGAAGAGTGCTCTTTACTCAAAAGCAGAGTGTGTTCTTGTAAGGCGAGCTAGCGTTTGTTTCCCAGTCCTAAATGGAGTTGAATCACATGCAGTTTCTTGTCCTAAGAGCAAGAGTTGTTTTCAGGTAAGGAAAGTCACTATTGCGCTCCCCTTGCCATACATAGTGCAAATAGCACTGTTGTCTGTTCCCAGCAAGTACAGTGTATCGGACTGAAGAGGAGCTACTGTCTTGTCAGTTTCCTAAGCAGAGTTCAACTAGATATGGCCCGTGTGTGTAGGAAGCACCGTTCTTATGTTCTGAGCAAGCTCACTGTTCTGGCCCTATAGAAAACACAGTAGAGTAGAAGAGTGCTCTTTTCTCAAAAGCAGAGTGTGTTTTTGTAAGGCGAGCTAGCGTTTGTTTCCTAGTCCTAAATGGAGTTGAATCACATGCAGTTTCTGGTCCTACGAACAAGAGTTTTTTTCTGGTAAGGAAAGTCACTATTGCGCTCCCATTGCCCTACACAAGGCAAATAGCACTCGCGTCTTTTCCCAGCAAGTACAGTGTATTGGACTTAATAGGAGCTACAGTTCTTGTCAGTTTCCTACGCAGAGTTGAACTAGATATGGCCCGTGTGTGTAGGAAGTACAGTTCTTTTTTTCTGAGCAAGCTCACTGTTCTGTCCCTATAGGAAACACAGTAGAGTAGAAGAGTGCTGTTTTCTCAAAAGCAGAGTGTGTTTCTTTTAAAGCGAGCTAGAGTTTGTTTCCCAGTCCTAAATGGAGTGGAATCACATGCAGTTTCTTGTCTTACGAGCAAGAGTTGTTTTCTGGTAAGAAGAGTCACTATTGCGCTGCCATTGCCATACACAGGACAAAAAGCACTGGCGTCTGTTCCTAGCAAGTATAGTGTATTGGACTGAAGAGGATCTACTGTTCTTGTCAGGTTCCTAAGCAGACTTGAACTAGATATGGCCGTGTGTGTAGGAAGCACAGTTCTTTTGTTCTGAGCAAGCTCACTATTCGGACACCATAGGAAACACAGTATTGTAGAAGAGTGCTCTTTACTCAAAAGCAGAGTGTGTTTCTTGTAAGGCGAGCTAGCGTTTGTTTCCAAGTCCTAAATGGAGTTGAATCTCATGCAGTTTCTGGTCCTAAGAGCAAGAGTTGTTTTCTGGTAAGGAAAGTCACTATTGCGATCCCCTTGCCATACATAGTGCAAATAGCTCTCGCGTCTATTCCCAGCAAGTACAGTGTATCGGACTGAAGAGGAGCTACTTTTCTTGTCAGTTTCCTAAGCAGAGTTGAACTAGATATGGCCCGTGTGTGTAGGAAGCACAGTTCTTATGTTCTGAACAAGCTCACTGTTCTGGCCCTATTGGAAACACAGTAGTGAAGAAGAGTGCTCTTTTCTCAAAAGCAGAGTGTGTTTTTGTAAGGCGAGCTAGCGTTTGTTTCCTAGTCCTAAATGGAGTTGAATCACATGCAGTTTCTGGTCCTACGAAAAAGAGCTGTTTTCTGGTAAGGAAAGTCACTATTGCGCTCCCATTGCCCTACACAAGTCAAATAGCACTCGCGTCTTTTCCCAGCAAGTACAGTGTATTGGACTGAATAGGAGCTACTGTTCTTGTCAGTTTCCTAAGCAGAGTTGAACTAGATATGGTCCGTATGTGTAGGAATCACAGTTCTTTTGTTCTGAACAAGCTCACTGTTTGGACCACATAGGAAACACAGTAGAGTAGAAGAGTGCTCTTTTCTCTAAAGCAGAGTGTGTTTCTTGTAAGGCGAGCTAGCGTTTGTTTCCCAGTCCTAAATGGAGTGGAATCACATGCAGTTTCTGGTCCTACAAGCAGGAGTTGTTTTCTGGTAAGAAGAGTCACTATTGCGCTGCCATTGCCATACACAGGACAAATAGCACTGGCGTCTGTTCCCAGCAAGTACAGTGTATTGGACTGAAGAGGAGCTACTGTTCTTGTCAGGTTCCTAAGCAGAATTGAACTAGATATGGCCGTGTGTGTAGGAAGCACAGTTCTTTTGTTCTGAGCAAGCTCACTGTTCGAACCCCATAGGAAACACAGTAGAGTAGAAGAGTGCTCTTTTCTCAAAAGCAGAGTGTGTTTCTTCTAAGTCGAGCTAGCGTTTGTTTCCCAGTCCTCAATGGAGTTGAGTCACATGCCGTTTTTTGTCCTATGAGCAAGAGTTTTTTTCTGGTAAGACGAGTCACTATTGTGCTCCAATGCCATACACAGTGCAAATAGCACTCGCGTCTGTTCCCCGCAAGTACAGTGTATCGGACTGAAGAGGAGCTACTGTTCTTGTTTGTTTCCTAAGCAGAGTTGAGCTAGATATGGCCCGTGTGTGTAGAAAGCACATTTCTTTTGTTCTGAGCAAGCTCACTGTTCAGACCCCATAGGAAACACAGTAGAGTAGAAGAGTGCTCTTTTCTCAAAAGCAGAGTGTGTTTCATGTAAGGCGAGCTAGCATTTGTTTCCCAGTCCTAAATGGAGTTGAATCACATGCAGTATCTGGTCCTACGAGCAAGAGTTGTTTTCTGGTAAGGAAAGTCACTATTGTGCTCCTATTGCCATCCACAGTGCAAATAGCACTCGCGTCTTTTCCCAGCAAGTACAGTGTATTGGACTGAAGAGGAGCTACTGTTCTTGTCAGTTTTATAAGCAGAGTTCATCTAGATATGGCCCGTGTGTAGGAAGCACAGTTCTTTTGTTCTGAGAAAGCTCACTGTTCTGGCCCTATAGGAAACACAATAGAGTAGAAGAGTGCTCTTTTCCCTAAAGCAGAGTGTGTTTCTTGTAAGGCGAGCTAGCGTTTGTTTCCCAGTCCTAAATGGAGTTGAATCACATGCAGTTTCTAGTCCTACGAGCAAGAGTTGTTTTATGGTAAGAAGAGTCACTATTGCACTGCCATTGCCATACACAGGACAAATAGCACTGGCGTCTGTTCCCAGCAAGTACAGTGTATTGTACAGAAGAGGATCTACTGTTCTTGTCAGGTTCCTAAGCAGAATTGACCTAGATATGGCCGTGTGTGTAGGAAGCACAGTTCTAATGTCCTGAGCAAGTTCA
>NW_026736227.1:0-79000 GCF_949786415.1 Peromyscus eremicus | reverse complement strand
TTCTTTTATTCTGAGCAAGCTTATTGTTCTGGCTGTATAGGAAACACAGTAGAGTAGAAGAGTGCTCTTTTCTCAAAATCAGAGTGTGTTTCTTGTAAGGCGAGCTAGCGTTTGTTTCCCAGTCCTAAATGGAGTTGAATCACATGCAGTTTTTGGTCCTACGAGCAAGAGTTGATTTCTGGAAAGAAGAGTCACTATTGCGCTCCCATTGCCATACACAGTGCAAATAGCACTGGCGTCTGTTCCCAGCAAGTACAGTGTATTGGACTGAAGAGGAGCTACTGTTCTTGTCAGTTTCCTAAGCAGAGTTGAACGAGATATGGCCCGTGTGTGTAGGAAGCACAGTTCTTTTGTTCTGAGCAAACTCACTGTTCGGATCCCTTAGGAAACACAGTAGAGTAGAAGAGTGCTCTTTTCTCAAAAGCAGAGTGTGTTTCTTATAAGGCGAGCAAGGGTTTGTTTCCCAGTCAGAAATGGAGTTGAATCACATGCAGTTTCTGATCCTACAAGCAAGAGTTGTCTTCTGGTAAGAAGAGTCACTATTGTGCTCCCATTGCCATACACAGTGCAAATAACACTCACATCTGTTCCTATTAAGTACAGTGTATTGGACAGAAGAGGAGCTACTGTTCTTTCAGTTTCCTAAGTAGAGTTGAACTAGATATGGCCCGTGTGTGTAGGAAGCACAGTTCCTTTTTTCTGAGCAAGCTCACTGTTCTGGCCCTATCGGAAACACATTAGAGTAGAAGAGTGCTCTTTTCTCAAAAGCAGAGTGTGTTTCTTGTAAGGCGAGCTAGCGTTTGTTTCCCAGTCCTAAATGGAGTTGAATCACATGCAGTTTCTGGTCCTGAGGAGCAAGAGTTGTTTTCTGGTAAGAAGAGACAATGTTGCGCTCCCATTGTCATACACAAGTCAAATAGCACTGGCGTGTATTCCCAGCATGTACAGTGTATTAGACTGTAGAGGATCTACTGTTCTTGTCAGTTTCCTAAGCAGAATTGAACCAGATATGGCCGTGTGTCTAGGAAGCACAGTTCTTTTGTTCTGAGAATGCTCACTCTTCGGACCCTATAGGAAACACAGTAGAGTAGAAGTGTGCCCTTTTCTCAAAAGCAGAGTGTATTTCTTGTAAGGCGAGCTAGTGTTTGTTTCCCAGTCCTAAATGGTCTTGAATCCCATGCAGTTTCTGGTACTATGAGCAAGAGTTGTTTTCTGGTAAGGAAAGTCACTATTGCGCTCCCATTGCCCTACCCAGTGCAAATAGCACTGGCGAGTGTTCCCAGCAAGTACAGTGTATTGGACTGAAGAGGATCTACTGTTCTTGTCAGTTTCCTAAGCAGAGTTGACCTGGATATGGCCCTTGTGTAGGAAGCACACTTCTTCTGTTCTGAGCAAGCTCACTGTTCGGATCCCATAGGAAACACAGTAGAGTAGAAGAGTGCTCTTTTCTCAAAAGCAGAGTGTGTTTCTTGTAAGGCGAGCTAGCGTTTGTTTCCCAGTCCTAAATGGAGTTGAATCCCATGCAGTTTTTGGTCCTATGAGCAAGAGTTGTTTTCTGGAAAGAAGAGTCACTATTGCGCTCCCATTGCTATACACAGGGCAAATAGCACTGGCGTCTGTTCCCAGCATGTGCAGTGTATTGGACTGAAGAGGATCTACTATTCTTGTCAGTTTCCTAAGCAGAGTTGAACTAAATATAGTCGGTGTGTGTAGGAAGCACAGTTCTTTTTTTCTGAGCAAGCTCACTCTTCTGGCCCTATAGGAATCACATTAGAGTAGAAGAGTGCTCTTTTCTCAAAAGCAGAGTGTGTTTCTTGTAAGGCAAGCTAGCGTTTGTTTCCCAGTCCTAAATGGAGTAAAATCACATGCAGTTTCTGGTCCTACGAGCAAGAGTTGTTCTCTGGAGAGAAGAGTCACTATTGCGCTCCCATTGTCATACACAGGGCAAATAGCACTGGCGTCTATTCCCTGCATGTACAGTGTATTGGACTGAGGAGGATCTACTGTTCTTGTCAGTTTCCTAAGCAGAATTGAACTAGATAAGGCCGTGTGTGTAGGAAGCACAGTTCTTTTGTTCTGAGCAAGCTCACTGTTTTGGCCCTATAGGAAACACAGTAGAGTAGAAGAGTGCTCTTTTCTCAAAAGCAGAGTGTGTTTCTTGTAAGGCGAGCTAGCATTTGTTTCCCAGTCATAAATGGAGTTGAATCACATGCAATTTTTGGTCCTATGAGCAAGAGTTGTTTTATGGAAAGAAGAGTCACTATTGTGCTCCCATTGCCATACACAGTACTAATAGCACTGGCGTCTGTTCCCAGCAAGTACAGTGTATTGGACTGAAGAGGAGCAACTGTTCTTGTCAGTTTCCTAAGCAGAATTGAACTAGATATGGCCCGTGTGTGTAGGAAGCACGGTTCTTTTGTTCGGAGCAAGCTCACTGTTCGGACCCCATAGGAAACACTGTAGAGTAGATGAGTTGTCTTTTCTCAAAAGCAGAGTGTGTTTATTGTAAGGCGAGCTAGCGTTTGTTTCCCAGTTCTAAATGGAGTTGAATCTCATGCAGTTTCTGGCCCTACAGCAAGAGTTGTTTTCTGGTAAAAAAAAGTCACTATTGCGCTCCCATTGCCACACACAGTGCAAATAGCACTCGCGTCTGTTACCATCAAGTACAGTGTAATGGACTGAAGAGGATCTACTGTTCTTGTCAGTTTCCTAAGAAGAGTTGGAATAGATATGGCCCGTGTGTGTAGGAAGCACAGTTCTTTTGTTCTGAGCAGGCTCACTCTTCTGGCACTATAGGAATCACATAAGAGTAGAAGAGTGCTCTTTTCTCAAAAGCAAAGTGTGTTTCTTGTAAGGCAAGCTACCGTTTGTTTCCCAGTCCTAAATGGAGTAAAATCACATGCAGTTTCTGGTCCTACGAGCAAGAGGTGTTCTCTGGAGAGAAGGTCACTATTGCGCTCCCATTATCATACACAGGGCAAATAGCACTGGCGTCTATTCCCTGCATGTACAGTGTATTGTACTGAGGAGGATCTACTGTTCTTGTCAGTTTCCTAAGCAGAATTGAACTAGATAAGGCCGTGTGTGTAGGAAGCACAGTTCTTTTGTTCTGAGCCAGCTCACTGTTTTGGCCCTATAGGAAACACAGTAGAGTAGAAGAGTGCCCTTTTCTCAAAAGCAGAGTGTGTTTCTTGTAAGGCGAGCTAGCGTTTGTTTCCCAGTCCTAAATGGGGTTGAATCACATGCAATTTTTGGTCCTATGAGCAAGAGTTGTTTTATGGAAAGAAGAGTCACTATTGTGCTCCCATTGCCATACACAGTACTAATAGCACTGGCGTCTGTTCCCAGCAAGTACAGTGTATTGGACTGAAGAGGAGCAACTGTTCTTGTCAGTTTCCTAAGCAAATTGAACTAGATATGGCCCGTGTGTGTAGGAAGCACGGTTCTTTTGTTCGGAGCAAGCTCACTGTTCGGACCCCATAGGAAACACAGTAGAGTAGATGAGTTGTCTTTTCTCAAAAGCAGAGGGTGTTTATTGTAAGGCGAGCTAGCGTTTGTTTCCCAGTTCTAAATGGAGTTGAATCTCATGCAGTTTCTGGCCCTACGAGCAAGAGTTGTTTTCTGGTAAGGAAAGTCACTATTGCGCTCCCATTGTAATACACAGGGCAAATAGCACTGGCTTCTATTCCCAGCATGTACAGTGTACTGGACTGAAGAGGATCTACTGTTCTTGTCAGTTTCCTAAGCAGAATTGAACTAGATATGGCCGTGTGTGTAGGAAGCACAGTTCTTTTGTTCTGAGCAAGCTCACTGTTTTGGCCCTATAGGAAACACAGTAGAGTAGAAGAGTGCCCTTTTCTCAAAAGCAGAGGATGTTTCTTGTAAGGCGAGCTAGCGTTTGTTATTCAGTCCTAAATGGAGTTGAATCACATGCACTTTCTGGTCCTTCGAGCAAGAGTTGTTTTCTGGTATGAAGAGTCACTTTGCGCTCCCATAGACATACACAGGTAAAATAGCACTGGCATCTGTTCCCAGCATGTACAGTGTATTGGACTGAAGAGGATCTACTGTCCTTGTCAGTTTCCTATGCAGAATTGATCTAGATATCCCCCGTGTGTGTAGGAAGCACAATTCTTTTGTTCTGAGCAAGCTTATTGTTCTGGCTGTATAGGAAACACAGTTGAGTAGAAGAGTGCTCTTTTCTCAAAATCAGAGTGTGTTTCTTGTAAGGCGAGCTAGCGTTTGTTTCCCAGTCCTAAATGGAGTTGAATCACATGCAGTTTTTGGTCCTACGAGCAAGAGTTGATTTCTGGAAAGAAGAGTCACTATTGCGCTCCCATTGCCATACACAGTGCAAATAGCACTGGCGTCTGTTCCCAGCAAGTACAGTGTATTGGACTGAAGAGGAGCTACTGTTCTTGTCAGTTTCCTAAGCAGAGTTGAACGAGATATGGCCCGTGTGTGTAGGAAGCACAGTTCTTTTGTTCTGAGCAAACTCACTGTTCGGATCCCTTAGGAAACACAGTAGAGTAGAAGAGTGCTCTTTTCTCAAAAGCAGAGTGTGTTTCTTATAAGGCGAGCAAGGGTTTGTTTCCCAGTCAGAAATGGAGTTGAATCACATGCAGTTTCTGATCCTACAAGCAAGAGTTGTCTTCTGGTAAGAAGAGTCACTATTGTGCTCCCATTGCCATACACAGTGCAAATAACACTCACATCTGTTCCTGTTAAGTACAGTGTATTGGACAGAAGAGGAGCTACTGTTCTTTCAGTTTCCTAAGTAGAGTTGAACTAGATATGGCCCGTGTGTGTAGGAAGCACAGTTCCTTTTTTCTGAGCAAGCTCACTGTTCTGGCCCTATCGGAAACACATTAGAGTAGAAGAGTGCTCTTTTCTCAAAAGCAGAGTGTGTTTCTTGTAAGGCGAGCTAGCGTTTGTTTCCCAGTCCTAAATGGAGTTGAATCACATGCAGTTTCTGGTCCTGAGGAGCAAGAGTTGTTTTCTGGTAAGAAGAGACAATATTGCGCTCCCATTGTCATACACAAGGCAAATAGCACTGGCGTGTATTCCCAGCATGTACAGTGTATTAGACTGTAGAGGATCTACTGTTCTTGTCAGTTTCCTAAGCAGAATTGAACCAGATATGGCCGTGTGTCTAGGAAGCCCAGTTCTTTTGTTCTGAGAATGCTCACTCTTCGGACCCTATAGGAAACACAGTAGAGTAGAAGTGTGCCCTTTTCTCAAAAGCAGAGTGTATTTCTTGTAAGGCGAGCTAGTGTTTGTTTCCCAGTCCTAAATGGTCTTGAATCCCATGCAGTTTCTGGTACTATGAGCAAGAGTTGTTTTCTGGTAAGGAAAGTCACTATTGCGCTCCCATTGCCCTACCCAGTGCAAATAGCACTGGCGAGTGTTCCCAGCAAGTACAGTGTATTGGACTGAAGAGGATCTACTGTTCTTGTCAGTTTCCTAAGCAGAGTTGACCTGGATATGGCCCTTGTGTAGGAAGCACACTTCTTCTGTTCTGAGCAAGCTCACTGTTCGGATCCCATAGGAAACACAGTAGAGTAGAAGAGTGCTCTTTTCTCAAAAGCAGAGTGTGTTACTTGTAAGGCGAGCTAGCGTTTGTTTCCCAGTCCTAAATGGAGTTGAATCCCATGCAGTTTTTGGTCCTATGAGCAAGAGTTGTTTTCTGGAAAGAAGAGTCACTATTGCGCTCCCATTGCTATACACAGGGCAAATAGCACTGGCGTCTGTTCCCAGCATGTGCAGTGTATTGGACTGAAGAGGATCTACTATTCTTGTCAGTTTCCTAAGCAGAGTTGAACTAAATATAGTCGGTGTGTGTAGGAAGCACAGTTCTTTTTTTCTGAGCAAGCTCACTCTTCTGGCCCTATAGGAATCACATTAGAGTAGAAGAGTGCTCTTTTCTCAAAAGCAGAGTGTGTTTCTTGTAAGGCAAGCTAGCGTTTGTTTCCCAGTCCTAAATGGAGTAAAATCACATGCAGTTTCTGGTCCTACGAGAAAGAGTTGTTCTCTGGAGAGAAGAGTCACTATTGTGCTCCCATTGTCATACACAGGGCAAATAGCACTGGCGTCTATTCCCTGCATGTACAGTGTATTGGACTGAGGAGGATCTACTGTTCTTGTCAGTTTCCTAAGCAGAATTGAACTAGATAAGGCCGTGTGTGTAGGAAGCACAGTTCTTTTGTTCTGAGCAAGCTCACTGTTTTGGCCCTATAGGAAACACAGTAGAGTAGAAGAGTGCTCTTTTCTCAAAAGCAGAGTGTGTTTCTTGTAAGGTGAGCTAGCATTTGTTTCCCAGTCATAAATGGAGTTGAATCACATGCAATTTTTGGTCCTATGAGCAAGAGTTGTTTTATGGAAAGAAGAGTCACTATTGTGCTCCCATTGCCATACACAGTACTAATAGCACTGGCGTCTGTTCCCAGCAAGTACAGTGTATTGGACTGAAGAGGAGCAACTGTTCTTGTCAGTTTCCTAAGCAGAATTGAACTAGATATGGCCCGTGTGTGTAGGAAGCACGGTTCTTTTGTTCGGAGCAAGCTCACTGTTCGGACCCCATAGGAAACACTGTAGAGTAGATGAGTTGTCTTTTCTCAAAAGCAGAGTGTGTTTATTGTAAGGCGAGCTAGCGTTTGTTTCCCAGTTCTAAATGGAGTTGAATCTCATGCAGTTTCTGGCCCTACGAGCAAGAGTTGTTTTCTGGTAAAAAAAAGTCACTATTGCGCTCCCATTGCCACACACAGTGCAAATAGCACTCGCGTCTGTTACCATCAAGTACAGTGTAATGGACTGAAGAGGATCTACTGTTCTTGTCAGTTTCCTAAGAAGAGTTGAACTAAATATAGTCGGTGTGTGTAGGAAGCACAGTTCTTTTGTTCTGAGCAGGCTCACTCTTCTGGCACTATAGGAATCACATTAGAGTAGAAGAGTGCTCTTTTCTCAAAAGCAAAGTGTGTTTCTTGTAAGGCAAGCTACAGTTTGTTTCCCAGTCCTAAATGGAGTAAAATCACATGCAGTTTCTGGTCCTACGAGCAAGAGGTGTTCTCTGGAGAGAAGGTCACTATTGCGCTCCCATTATCATACACAGGGCAAATAGCACTGGCGTCTATTCCCTGCATGTACAGTGTATTGTACTGAGGAGGATCTACTGTTCTTGTCAATTTCCTAAGCAGAATTGAACTAGATAAGGCCGTGTGTGTAGGAAGCACAGTTCTTTTGTTCTGAGCCAGCTCACTGTTTTGGCCCTATAGGAAACACAGTAGAGTAGAAGAGTGCCCTTTTCTCAAAAGCAGAGTGTGTTTCTTGTAAGGCGAGCTAGCGTTTGTTTCCCAGTCCTAAATGGGGTTGAATCACATGCAATTTTTGGTCCTATGAGCAAGAGTTGTTTTATGGAAAGAAGAGTCACTATTGTGCTCCCATTGCCATACACAGTACTAATAGCACTGGCGTCTGTTCCCAGCAAGTACAGTGTATTGGACTGAAGAGGAGCAACTGTTCTTGTCAGTTTCCTAAGCAAATTGAACTAGATATGGCCCATGTGTGTAGGAAGCACGGTTCTTTTGTTCGGAGCAAGCTCACTGTTCGGACCCCATAGGAAACACAGTAGAGTAGATGAGTTGTCTTTTCTCAAAAGCAGAGGGTGTTTATTGTAAGGCGAGCTAGCGTTTGTTTCCCAGTTCTAAATGGAGTTGAATCTCATGCAGTTTCTGGCCCTATGAGCAAGAGTTGTTTTCTGGTAAGGAAAGTCACTATTGCGCTCCCATTGTAATACACAGGGCAAATAGCACTGGCTTCTATTCCCAGCATGTACAGTGTATTGGACTGAAGAGGATCTACTGTTCTTGTCAGTATTCTAAGCAGAATTGAACTAGATATGGCCGTGTGTGTAGGAAGCACAGTTCTTTTGTTCTGAGCAAGCTCACTGTTTTGGCCCTATAGGAAACACAGTAGAGTAGAAGAGTGCTCTTTTCTCAAAAGCAGAGTGTGTTTCTTATAAGGCGAGCAAGGGTTTGTTTCCCAGTCAGAAATGGAGATGAATCACATGCAGTTTCTGATCCTACAAGCAAGAGTTGTCTTCTGGTAAGAAGAGTCACTATTGTGCTCCCATTGCCATACACAGTGCAAATAACACTCACATCTGTTCCTATTAAGTACAGTGTATTGGACAGAAGAGGAGCTACTGTTCTTTCAGTTTCCTAAGTAGAGTTGAACTAGATATGGCCCGTGTGTGTAGGAAGCACAGTTCCTTTTTTCTGAGCAAGCTCACTGTTCTGGCCCTATCGGAAACACATTAGAGTAGAAGAGTGCTCTTTTCTCAAAAGCAGAGTGTGTTTCTTGTAAGGCGAGCTAGCATTTGTTTCCCAGTCCTAAATGGAGTTGAATCACATGCAGTTTCTGGTCCTGAGGAGCAAGAGTTGTTTTCTGGTAAGAAGAGACAATATTGCGCTCCCATTGTCATACACAAGGCAAATAGCACTGGCGTGTATTCCCAGCATGTACAGTGTATTAGACTGTAGAGGATCTACTGTTCTTGTCAGTTTCCTAAGCAGAATTGAACCAGATATGGCCGTGTGTCTAGGAAGCCCAGTTCTTTTGTTCTGAGAATGCTCACTCTTCGGACCCTATAGGAAACACAGTAGAGTAGAAGTGTGCCCTTTTCTCAAAAGCAGAGTGTATTTCTTGTAAGGCGAGCTACTGTTTGTTTCCCAGTCCTAAATGGTCTTGAATCCCATGCAGTTTCTGGTACTATGAGCAAGAGTTGTTTTCTGGTAAGGAAAGTCACTATTGCGCTCCCATTGCCCTACCCAGTGCAAATAGCACTGGCGAGTGTTCCCAGCAAGTACAGTGTATTGGACTGAAGAGGATCTACTGTTCTTGTCAGTTTCCTAAGCAGAGTTGACCTGGATATGGCCCTTGTGCAGGAAGCACACTTCTTCTGTTCTGAGCAAGCTCACTGTTCGGATCCCATAGGAAACACAGTAGAGTAGAAGAGTGCTCTTTTCTCAAAAGCAGAGTGTGTTTCTTGTAAGGCGAGCTAGCGTTTGTTTCCCAGTCCTAAATGGAGTTGAATCCCATGCAGTTTTTGGTCCTATGAGCAAGAGTTGTTTTCTGGAAAGAAGAGTCACTATTGCGCTCCCATTGCTATACACAGGGCAAATAGCACTGGCGTCTGTTCCCAGCATGTGCAGTGTATTGGACTGAAGAGGATCTACTATTCTTGTCAGTTTCCTAAGCAGAGTTGAACTAAATATAGTCGGTGTGTGTAGGAAGCACAGTTCTTTTTTTCTGAGCAAGCTCACTCTTCTGGCCCTATAGGAATCACATTAGAGTAGAAGAGTGCTCTTTTCTCAAAAGCAGAGTGTGTTTCTTGTAAGGCAAGCTAGCGTTTGTTTCCCAGTCCTAAATGGAGTAAAATCACATGCAGTTTCTGGTCCTACGAGCAAGAGTTGTTCTCTGGAGAGAAGAGTCACTATTGCGCTCCCATTGTCATACACAGGGCAAATAGCACTGGCGTCTATTCCCTGCATGTACAGTGTATTGTACTGAGGAGGATCTACTGTTCTTGTCAGTTTCCTAAGCAGAATTGAACTAGATAAGGCCGTGTGTGTAGGAAGCACAGTTCTTTTGTTCTGAGCAAGCTCACTGTTTTGGCCCTATAGGAAACACAGTAGAGTAGAAGAGTGCTCTTTTCTCAAAAGCAGAGTGTGTTTCTTGTAAGGCGAGCTAGCATTTGTTTCCCAGTCATAAATGGAGTTGAATCACATGCAATTTTTGGTCCTATGAGCAAGAGTTGTTTTATGGAAAGAAGAGTCACTATTGTGCTCCCATTGCCATACACAGTACTAATAGCACTGGCGTCTGTTCCCAGCAAGTACAGTGTATTGGACTGAAGAGGAGCAACTGTTCTTGTCAGTTTCCTAAGCAGAATTGAACTAGATATGGCCCGTGTGTGTAGGAAGCACGGTTCTTTTGTTCGGAGCAAGCTCACTGTTCGGACCCCATAGGAAACACTGTAGAGTAGATGAGTTGTCTTTTCTCAAAAGCAGAGTGTGTTTATTGTAAGGCGAGCTAGCGTTTGTTTCCCAGTTCTAAATGGAGTTGAATCTCATGCAGTTTCTGGCCATACGAGCAAGAGTTGTTTTCTGGTAAAAAAAAGTCACTATTGCGCTCCCATTGCCACACACAGTGCAAATAGCACTCGCGTCTGTTACCATCAAGTACAGTGTAATGGACTGAAGAGGATCTACTGTTCTTGTGAGTTTCCTAAGAAGAGTTGGAATAGATATGGCCCGTGTGTGTAGGAAGCACAGTTCTTTTGTTCTGAGCAAGCTCACTCTTCGGACCCTATAGGAAACAGAGTAGAGTAGAAGTGTGCTCTTTTCTCAAAAGCAGAGTGTATTTCTTGTAAGGCAAGCTAGTGTTTGTTTCCCAGTCTTAAATGGTGTTGAATCCCATGCAGTTTCTGGTCCTACGAGCAAGAGTTGTTTCCTGATAAGGAAAGTCACTATTGTGCTCCCATTGCCATACACAGTGCAAATAGCACTGGCGTCTGTTCCCAGCAAGTACAGTGTATTGGACTGAAGAGGAGATACTGTTCTTGTCAGTTTCCTAAGCAGAGTTGAACTGGATATGGCCCGTGTGTGTAGGAAGCACACTTCTTCTGTTCTGAGCAAGCTCACTTTTCAGATCCCATAGGAAACACAGTAGAGTAGAAGAGTGCTCTTTTCTCAAAAGCAGAGTGTGTTTCTTGTAAGGAGTTCTAGCGTTTGTTTCCCAGTCCTAAAAGGAGTTGAATCACATGAAGTTTTTGCTCCCATGAGCAAGAGTTGTTTTCTGTAAGGAAAGTCACTATTGCGCTCCCATTTCCATACACAGAGCAAATAGCACTCGCGTCTGTTCCCAGCAAGTGCAGTGTATTGGACTGAAGAGGAGCTACTGTTCTTGTCAGTTTCCTAAGCAGAGTAGAAGTAGATATGGCACGTGTGTGTAGGAAGCACAGTTCTTTTGTTCTGAGCAAGCTCACTGTTCGGATCCCATAGGAAACACAGTAGAGTAGAAGAGTGCTCTTTTCTCAAAAGCAGAGTGTGTTTCTTATAAGGCGAGCAAGTGTTTGTTTCCCAGTCAGAAATGGAGTTGAATCCCATGCAGTTTCTGGTCCTACAAGCAAGAGTTGTCTTCTGGTAAGAAGAGTCACTATTGCGCTCCAATTGTCATACAAATTACAAATAGAACTGGCGTCTGTTCCCAGCATGTACAGTGTATTGGACTGAGGAGGATCTACTGTTATTGTCAGTTTTCTAAGCAGAATTGAATTAGATATGGCCGTGTGTGTAGGAAGCACAGTTCTTTTGTTCTGAGCAAGCTCACTGTTCTGGCACTATAGGAAACAAAGTAGAGTAGAAGAGTGCTCTTTTCTCAAAAGCAGAGTGTGTTTCTTGTAAGGGAGCTAGCGTTTGTTTCGCAGTCCTAAATGGAGTTGAATCACATGCAGTTTCTGGTCCTACGAGCAAGAGTTGTATTCTGGTAAGAAGAGTCACTATTGCGTTCTCATTGTCATACACAGGGCAAATAGCACTGGCGTCTGTTCCCAGCATGTACAGTGTATTGTACTGAAGAGGATCTACTGTTCTTGTCAGTTTCCTAAGCAGAGTTAAACTAAATATAGTCGGTGTGTGTAGGAAGCACAGTTCTTTTGTTCTGAGAATGCTCACTCTTCGGATCCTATAGGAAACACAGTAGAGTAGAAGTGTGCCCTTTTCTCAAAAGCAGAGTGTATTTCTTGTAAGGCGAGCTAGTGTTTGTTTCCCAGTCCTAAATGGTCTTGAATCCCATGCAGTTTCTAGTACTATGAGCAAGAGTTGTTTTCTGGTAAGGAAAGTCACTATTGCGCTCCCATTGCCCTACACAGTGCAAATAGCACTGGCGACTGTTCCCAGCAAGTACAGTATATTGGACTGAAGAGGATCTACTGTTCTTGTCAGTTTCCTAAGCAGAGTTGAACTGGATATGGCCCTTGTGTAGGAAGCACACTTCTTCTGTTCTGAGCAAGCTCACTGTTCGGATCCCATAGGAAACACATTAGAGTAGAAGAGTGCTCTTTTCTCAAAAGCAGAGTGTGTTTCTTGTAAGGCGAGCTAGCGTTTGTTTCCCAGTCCTAAATGGAGTTGAATCACATGCAGTTTCTGGTCCTGCGAGCAAGAGTTGTTTTCTGGTAAGAAGAGACAATATTGCGCTCCCATTGTCATACACAAGGCAAATAGCACTGGCATCTATTCCCAGCATGTACAATGTATTAGACTGTAGAGGATCTACTGTTCTTGTCAGTTTCCTAAGCAGAATTGAACCAGATATGGCCGTGTGTCTAGGAATCACAGTTCTTTTGTTCTGACCAAGCTCACTGTTTTGGCTCTATAGGAAACACAGTAGAGTAGAAGAGTGCTCTTTTCTCAAAAGCAGAGTGTGTTTCTTGTAAGGAGAGCTAGCGTTTGTTTCCCAGTCCTAAAAGGAGTTGAATCACATGAAGTTTTTGGTCCCATGAGCAAGAGTTGTTTTCTGTAAGGAAAGTCACTATTGCGCTCCCATTTCCATACACAGAGCAAATAGCACTCGCGTCTGTTCCCAGCAAGTACAGTGTATTGGACTGAAGAGGATCTACCGTTCTTGTCAGTTTGCTAAGCAGAATTGAACTAGATATGGCCTGTGTGTGTAGGAAGCACAGTTCTTTTGTTCTGAGCAAGCTCACTGTTCGGATCCCATAGGAAACACAGTAGAGTAGAAGAGTGCTCTTTTCTCAAAAGCAGAGTGTGTTTCTTGTAAGGGAGCTAGCGTTTGTTTCGCAGTCCTAAATGGAGTTGAATCACATGCAGTTTCTGGTACTATGAGCAAGAGTTGTTTTCTGGTTGAAGAGTCACTATTGCGCTCTCATTGTCATACTCAGGGCAAATAGCACTGGCGTCTGTTCCCAGCATGTACAGTGTATTGGACTGAAGAGGATCTACTGTTCTTGTCAGTTTCCTAAGCAGAGTTAAACTAAATATAGTCGGTGTGTGTAGGATGCACAGTTCTTTTGTTCTGAGAAAGCTCACTCTTCGGACCCTATAGGAAACACAGTAGAGTAGAAGTGTGCCCTTTTCTCAAAATCAGAGTGTATTTCTTGTAAGGCGAGCTAGTGTTTGTTTCCCAGTCCTAAATGGAGTTGAATCCCATGCAGTTTTTGGTCCTACGAGCAAGAGTTGTTTTCTGGTAAGGAAAGTCACTATTGCGCTCCCATTGCTATACACAGGTCAAATAGCACTGGCGTCTGTTCCCAGCATGTGCAGTGTATTGGACTGAAGAGGATCTACTATTCTTGTCAGTTTCCTAAGCAGAGTTGAACTAAATATAGTCGGTGTGTGTAGGAAGCACAGTTCTTTTGTTCTGAGCAGGCTCACTCTTCTGGCACTATAGGAATCACATTAGAGTAGAAGAGTGCTCTTTTCTCAAAAGCAAAGTGTGTTTCTTGTAAGGCAAGCTACCGTTTGTTTCCCAGTCCTAAATGGAGTAAAATCACATGCAGTTTCTGGTCCTATGAGCAAGAGGTGTTCTCTGGAGAGAAGGTCACTATTGCGCTCCCATTATCATACACAGGGCAAATAGCACTGGAGTCTATTCCCTGCATGTACAGTGTATTGTACTGAGGAGGATCTACTGTTCTTGTCAGTTTCCTAAGCAGAATTGAACTAGATAAGGCCTTGTGTGTAGGAAGCACAGTTCTTTTGTTCTGAGCCAGCTCACTGTTTTGGCCCTATAGGAAACACAGTAGAGTAGAAGAGTGCCCTTTTCTCAAAAGCAGAGTGTGTTTCTTGTAAGGCGAGCTAGCGTTTGTTTCCCAGTCCTAAATGGGGTTGAATCACATGCAATTTTTGGTCCTATGAGCAAGAGTTGTTTTATGGAAAGAAGAGTCACTATTGTGCTCCCATTGCCATACACAGTACTAATAGCACTGGCGTCTGTTCCAAGCAAGTACAGTGTATTGGACTGAAGAGGAGCAACTGTTCTTGTCAGTTTCCTAAGCAGAATTGAACTAGATATGGCCCGTGTGTGTAGGAAGCACGGTTCTTTTGTTCGGATCAAGCTCACTGTTCGGACCCCATAGGAAACACAGTAGAGTAGATGAGTTGTCTTTTCTCAAAAGCAGAGGGTGTTTATTGTAAGGCGAGCTAGCGTTTGTTTCCCAGTTCTAAATGGAGTTGAATCTCATGCAGTTTCTGGCCCTACGAGCAAGAGTTGTTTTCTGGTAAGGAAAGTCACTATTGCGCTCCCATTGTAATACACAGGGCAAATAGCACTGGCTTCTATTCCCAGCATGTACAGTGTATTGGACTGAAGAGGATCTACTGTTCTTGTCAGTTTCCTAAGCAGAATTGAACTAGATATGGCCGTGTGTGTAGGAAGCACAGTTCTTTTGTTCTGAGCAAGCTCACTGTTTTGGCCCTATAGGAAACACAGTAGAGTAGAAGAGTGCCCTTTTCTCAAAAGCAGAGGATGTTTCTTGTAAGGCGAGCTAGCGTTTGTTATTCAGTCCTAAATGGAGTTGAATCACATGCAGTTTCTGGTCCTTCGAGCAAGAGTTGTTTTCTGGTATGAAGAGTCACTTTGCGCTCCCATAGACATACACAGGTAAAATAGCACTGGCATCTGTTCCCAGCATGTACAGTGTATTGGACTGAAGAGGATCTACTGTCCTTGTCAGTTTCCTATGCAGAATTGATCTAGATATCCCCCGTGTGTGTAGGAAGCACAATTCTTTTGTTCTGAGCAAGCTTATTGTTCTGGCTGTATAGGAAACACAGTTGAGTAGAAGAGTGCTCTTTTCTCAAAATCAGAGTGTGTTTCTTGTAAGGCGAGCTAGCGTTTGTTTCCCAGTCCTAAATGGAGTTGAATCACATGCAGTTTTTGGTCCTACGAGCAAGAGTTGATTTCTGGAAAGAAGAGTCACTATTGCGCTCCCATTGCCATACACAGTGCAAATAGCACTGGCGTCTGTTCCCAGCAAGTACAGTGTATTGGACTGAAGAGGAGCTACTGTTCTTGTCAGTTTCCTAAGCAGAGTTGAACGAGATATGGCCCGTGTGTGTAGGAAGCACAGTTCTTTTGTTCTGAGCAAACTCACTGTTCGGATCCCTTAGGAAACACAGTAGAGTAGAAGAGTGCTCTTTTCTCAAAAGCAGAGTGTGTTTCTTATAAGGCGAGCAAGGGTTTGTTTCCCAGTCAGAAATGGAGTTGAATCACATGCAGTTTCTGATCCTACAAGCAAGAGTTGTCTTCTGGTAAGAAGAGTCACTATTGTGCTCCCATTGCCATACACAGTGCAAATAACACTCACATCTGTTCCTATTAAGTACAGTGTATTGGACAGAAGAGGAGCTACTGTTCTTTCAGTTTCCTAAGTAGAGTTGAACTAGATATGGCCCGTGTGTGTAGGAAGCACAGTTCCTTTTTTCTGAGCAAGCTCACTGTTCTGGCCCTATCGGAAACACATTAGAGTAGAAGAGTGCTCTTTTCTCAAAAGCAGAGTGTGTTTCTTGTAAGGCGAGCTAGCGTTTGTTTCCCAGTCCTAAATGGAGTTGAATCACATGCAGTTTCTGGTCCTGAGGAGCAAGAGTTGTTTTCTGGTAAGAAGAGACAATATTTCGCTCCCATTGTCATACACAAGGCAAATAGCACTGGCGTGTATTCCCAGCATGTACAGTGTATTAGACTGTAGAGGATCTACTGTTCTTGTCAGTTTCCTAAGCAGAATTGAACCAGATATGGCCGTGTGTCTAGGAAGCACAGTTCTTTTGTTCTGAGAATGCTCACTCTTCGGACCCTATAGGAAACACAGTAGAGTAGAAGTGTGCCCTTTTCTCAAAAGCAGAGTGTATTTCTTGTAAGGCGAGCTAGTGTTTGTTTCCCAGTCCTAAATGGTCTTGAATCCCATGCAGTTTCTGGTACTATGAGCAAGAGTTGTTTTCTGGTAAGGAAAGTCACTATTGCGCTCCCATTGCCCTACACAGTGCAAATAGCACTGGCGACTGTTCCCAGCAAGTACAGTGTATTGGACTGAAGAGGATCTACTGTTCTTGTCAGTTTCCTAAGCAGAGTTGACCTGGATATGGCCCTTGTGTAGGAAGCACAGTTCTTTTGTTCTGAGCAAGCTCACTGTTCGGATCCCATAGGAACCACAGTAGAGTAGAAGAGTGCTCTTTTCTCAAAAGCAGAGTGTGTTTCTTGTAAGGCGAGCTAGCGTTTGTTTCCCAGTCCTAAATGGAGTTGAATCCCATGCAGTTTTTGGTCCTACGAGCAAGAGTTGTTTTCTGGAAAGAAGAGTCACTATTGCGCTCCCATTGCTATTCACAGGGCAAATAGCACTGGCGTCTGTTCCCAGCATGTGCAGTGTATTGGACTGAAGAGGATCTACTATTCTTGTCAGTTTCCTAAGCAGAGTTGAACTAAATATAGTCGGTGTGTGTAGGAAGCACAGTTCTTTTTTTCTGAGCAAGCTCACTCTTCTGGCCCTATAGGAATCACATTAGAGTAGAAGAGTGCTCTTTTCTCAAAAGCAGAGTCTGTTTCTTGTAAGGCAAGCTAGCGTTTGTTTCCCAGTCCTAAATGGAGTAAAATCACATGCAGTTTCTGGTCCTACGAGCAAGAGGTGTTCTCTGGAGAGAAGAGTCACTATTGCGCTCCCATTGTCATACACAGGGCAAATAGCACTGGCGTCTATTCCCTGCATGTACAGTGTATTGGACTGAGGAGGATCTACTGTTCTTGTCAGTTTCCTAAGCAGAACTGAACTAGATAAGGCCGTGTGTGTAGGAAGCACAGTTCTTTTGTTCTGAGCAAGCTCACTGTTTTGGCCCTATAGGAAACACAGTAGAGTAGAAGAGTGCTCTTTTCTCAAAAGCAGAGTGTGTTTCTTGTAAGGCGAGCTAGCATTTGTTTCCCAGTCATAAATGGAGTTGAATCACATGCAATTTTTGGTCCTATGAGCAAGAGTTGTTTTATGGAAAGAAGAGTCACTATTGTGCTCCCATTGCCATACACAGTACTAATAGCACTGGCGTCTGTTCCCAGCAAGTACAGTGTATTGGACTGAAGAGGAGCAACTGTTCTTGTCAGTTTCCTAAGCAGAATTGAACTAGATATGGCCCGTGTGTGTAGAAAGCACGGTTCTTTTGTTCGGAGCAAGCTCACTGTTCGGACCCCATAGGAAACACTGTAGAGTAGATGAGTTGTCTTTTCTCAAAAGCAGAGTGTGTTTATTGTAAGGCGAGCTAGCGTTTGTTTCCCAGTTCTAAATGGAGTTGAATCTCATGCAGTTTCTGGCCCTACGAGCAAGAGTTGTTTTCTGGTAAAAAAAAGTCACTATTGCGCTCCCATTGCCACACACAGTGCAAATAGCACTCGCGTCTGTTACCATCAAGTACAGTGTAATGGACTGAAGAGGATCTACTGTTCTTGTCAGCTTCCTAAGAAGAGTTGGAATAGATATGGCCCGTGTGTGTAGGAAGCACAGTTCTTTTGTTCTGAGCAAGCTCACTCTTCGGACCCTATAGGAAACAGAGTAGAGTAGAAGTGTGCCCTTTTCTCAAAAGCAGAGTGTATTTCTTGTAAGGCGAGCTAGTGTTTGTTTCCCAGTCTTAAATGGTGTTGAATCCCATGCAGTTTCTGGTCCTACGAGCAAGAGTTGTTTCCTGGTAAGGAAAGTCACTATTGTGCTCCCATTGCCATACACAGTGCAAATAGCACTGGCGTCTGTTCCCAGCAAGTACAGTGTATTGGACTGAAGAGGAGATACTGTTCTTGTCAGTTTCCTAAGCAGAGTTGAACTGGATATGGCCCGTGTGTGTAGGAAGCACACTTCTTCTGTTCTGAGCAAGCTCACTTTTCAGATCCCATAGGAAACACAGTAGAGTAGAAGAGTGCTCTTTTCTCAAAAGCAGAGTGTGTTTCTTGTAAGGAGTTCTAGCATTTGTTTCCCAGTCCTAAAAGGAGTTGAATCACATGAAGTTTTTGCTCCCATGAGCAAGAGTTGTTTTCTGTAAGGAAAGTCACTATTGCGCTCCCATTTCCATACACAGAGCAAATAGCACTAGCGTCTGTTCCCAGCAAGTGCAGTGTATTGGACTGAATAGGAGCTACTGTTCTTGTCAGTTTCCTAAGCAGAGTAGAAGTAGATATGGCACGTGTGTGTAGGAAGCACAGTTCTTTTGTTCTGAGCAAGCTCACTGTTCGGATCCCATAGGAAACACAGTAGAGTAGAAGAGTGCTCTTTTCTCAAAAGCAGAGTGTGTTTCTTATAAGGCGAGCAAGTGTTTGTTTCCCAGTCAGAAATGGAGTTGAATCCCATGCAGTTTCTGGTCCTACAAGCAAGAGTTGTCTTCTGGTAAGAAGAGTCACTATTGCGCTCCAATTGTCATACAAATTACAAATAGAACTGGCGTCTGTTCCCAGCATGTACAGTGTATTGGACTGAGGAGGATCTACTGTTATTGTCAGTTTTCTAAGCAGAATTGAATTAGATATGGCCGTGTGTGTAGGAAGCACAGTTCTTTTTTTCTGAGCAAGCTCACTGTTCTGGCACTATAGGAAACAAAGTAGAGTAGAAGAGTGCTCTTTTCTCAAAAGCAGAGTGTGTTTCTTGTAAGGGAGCTAGCGTTTGTTTCGCAGTCCTAAATGGAGTTGAATCACATGCAGTTTCTGGTCCTACGAGCAAGAGTTGTATTCTGGTAAGAAGAGTCACTATTGCGTTCTCATTGTCATACACAGGGCAAATAGCACTGGCGTCTGTTCCCAGCATGTACAGTGTATTGTACTGAAGAGGATCTACTGTTCTTGTCAGTTTCCTAAGCAGAGTTAAACTAAATATAGTCGGTGTGTGTAGGAAGCACAGTTCTTTTGTTCTGAGAATGCTCACTCTTCGGATCCTATAGGAAACACAGTAGAGTAGAAGTGTGCCCTTTTCTCAAAAGCAGAGTGTATTTCTTGTAAGGCGAGCTAGTGTTTGTTTCCCAGTCCTAAATGGTCTTGAATCCCATGCAGTTTCTGGTACTATGAGCAAGAGTTGTTTTCTGGTAAGGAAAGTCACTATTGCGCTCCCATTGCCCTACACAGTGCAAATAGCACTGGCGACTGTTCCCAGCAAGTACAGTATATTGTACTGAAGAGGATCTACTGTTCTTGTCAGTTTCCTAAGCAGAGTTGAACTGGATATGGCCCTTGTGTAGGAAGCACACTTCTTCTGTTCTGAGCAAGCTCACTGTTCGGATCCCATAGGAAACACATTAGAGTAGAAGAGTGCTCTTTTCTCAAAAGCAGAGTGTGTTTCTTGTAAGGCGAGCTAGCGTTTGTTTCCCAGTCCTAAATGGAGTTGAATCCCATGCAGTTTTTGGTCCTACGAGCAAGAGTTGATTTCTGGAAAGAAGAGTCACTATTGCGCTCCCATTGCCATACACAGTGCAAATAGCACTGGAGTCTGTTCCCAGCAAGTACAGTGTATTGGACTGAAGAGGAGCTACTGTTCTTGTCAGTTTCCTAAGCAGAGTTGAACTAGATATGGCCCGTGTGTGTAGGTAGCACAGTTCTTTTGTTCTGAGCAAGCTCACTGTTCGGAACCCATAGGAAACACAGTAGAGTAGAAGAGTGCTCTTTTCTCAAAAGGAGAGTGTGTTTCTTATAAGGCGAGCAAGGGTTTGTTTCCCAGTCAGAAATGGAGTTGAATCCCATGCAGTTTCTGGTCCTACAATTAAGAGTTGTCTTCTGGTAAGAAGAGTCACTATTGCGCTCCAATTGTCATACAAATTACAAATAGCACTGGCGTCTGTTCCCAGCATGTACAGTGTATTGGACTGAGGAGCATCTACTGTTATTGTCAGTTTTAGAAGCAGAATTGAATTAGATATGGCCGTGTGTGTAGGAAGCACAGTTCTTTTGTACTCAGCAAGCTCACTGTTCTGGCTCTATAGGAAACACAGTAGAGTAGAAGAGTGATCTTTACTCAAAAGCAGAATGTGTTTCTAGTAAGGCGAGCTAGTGTTTGTTTCCCAGTCCTAAATGGAGTTGAATCACATGCAGTTTTTGGTCCTATGAGCAAGAGTTGTTTTAAGGTAAGGAAAGTCATTATTGTGCTCACATTGCCATACACAGTGCAAATAACACTCGCATCTGTTCACATTAAGTACAGTGTATTGGACTGAAGAGGAGCTACTGATCTTTCAGTTTCCTAAGTAGAGTTGAACTAGATATGGCCCGTGTGTGTAGGAAGCACAGTTCCTTTTTTCTGAGCAAGCTCACTGTTCTGGCCCTATCGGAAACACATTAGAGTAGAAGAGTGCTCTTTTCTCAAAAGCAGAGTGTGTTTCTTGTAAGGCGAGCTAGCGTTTGTTTCCCAGTCCTAAATGGAGTTGAATCACATGCAGTTTCTGGTCCTGCGAGCAAGAGTTGTTTTTTGGTAAGAAGAGACAATATTGTGCTCCCATTGTCAAACACAAGGCAAATAGCACTGGCGTCTATTCCCAGCATGTACAGTGTATTAGACTGTAGAGGATCTTCTGTTCTTGTAAGTTTCCTAAGCAGAATTGAACCAGATATGGCCGTGTGTCTAGGAATCACAGTTCTTTTGTTCTGAGCAAGCTCACTGTTTTGGCTCTATAGGAAACACAGTAGAGTAGAAGAGTGCTCTTTTCTCAAAAGCAGAGTGTGTTTCTTGTAAGGAGAGCTAGCGTTTGTTTCCCAGTCCTAAAAGGAGTTGAATCACATGAAGTTTTTGGTCCCATGAGCAAGAGTTGTTTTCTGTAAGGAAAGTCACTATTGCGCTCCCATTTCCATACACAGAGCAAATAGCACTCGCGTCTGTTCCCAGCAAGTACAGTGTTTTGGACTGAAGAGGAGCTACTGTTCTTGTCAGTTTGCTAAGCAGAATTGAACTAGATATGGCCTGTGTGTGTAGGAAGCACAGTTCTTTTGTTCTGAGCAAGCTCACTGTTCGGATCCCATAGGAAACACAGTAGAGTAGAAGAGTGCTCTTTTCTCAAAAGCAGAGTGTATTTCTTGTAAGGCGAGCTAGTGTTTGTTTCCGAGTCAGAAATAGAGTTGAATCCCATGCAGTTTCTGATCCCACGAGCAAGAGATGTTTTCTGGTAAGAAGAGTCACTATTGAGCTCCCATTGCCATATACAGTGCAAATAGCACTCGCGTCTGTTCCCAGGAAGTACAGTGTATTGTACTGAAGAGGATCTACTGTTCTTGTAGTTTCCTAAGCAGAGTTGAACGAGATATAGTCGGTGTGTGTAGGAAGCACAGTTCTTTTGTTCTGAGCAAGCTCACTATTTTGGCCCTATGGAAACACAGTAGAGTAGAAGAGTGCTCTTTTCTCAAAAGCAGAGTGTGTTTCTTGTAAGGGAGCTAGCGTTTGTTTCGCAGTCCTAAATGGAGTTGAATCACATGCAGTTTCTGGTCCTATGAGCAAGAGTTGTTTTCTGGTTGAAGAGTCACTATTGCGCTCTCATTGTCATACTCAGGGCAAATAGCACTGGCGTCTGTTCCCAGCATGTACAGTGTATTGGACTGAAGAGGATCTACTGTTCTTGTCAGTTTCCTAAGCAGAGTTAAACTAAATATAGTCGGTGTGTGTAGGAAGCACAGTTCTTTTGTTCTGAGAAAGCTCACTCTTCGGACCCTATAGGAAACACAGTAGAGTAGAAGTGTGCCCTTTTCTCAAAAGCAGTGTGTATTTCTTTTAAGGCGAGCTAGTGTTTGTTTCCCAGTCCTAAATGGTCTTGAATCCCATGCAGTTTCTGGTACTATGAGCAAGAGTTGTTTTCTGGTAAGGAAAGTCACTATTGCGCTCCCATTGCCCTACACAGTGCAAATAGCACTGGCGACTGTTCCCAGCAAGTACAGTGTATTGGACTGAAGAGGATCTACTGTTCTTGTCAGTTTCCTAAGCAGAGTTGAACTGGATATGGCCCTTGTGTAGGAAGCACAGTTCTTTGTTCTGAGCAAGCTCACTGTTCGGATCCCATAGGAAACACAGTAGAGTAGAAGAGTGCTCTTTTCTCAAAAGCAGAGTGTGTTTCTTATAAGGCGGGCAAGTGTTTGTTTCCCAGTCAGAAATGGAGTTGAATCCCATGCAGTTTTTGGTCCTACAAGCAAGAGTTGTCTTCTGGTAAGAAGAGTCACTATTGCGCTCCAATTGTCATACAAATTACAAATAGCACTGGCGTCTGTTCCCAGCATGTACAGTGTATTGGACTGAGGAGGATCTACTGTTATTGTCAGTTTTCTAAGCAGAATTGAATTATATATGGCCGTGTGTGTAGGAAGCACAGTTCTTTTGTTTTGAGCAAGCTCACTGTTCTGGCCCTATAGGAAACACAGTAGAGTAGAAGAGTGATCTTTACTCAAAAGCAGAATGTGTTTCTTGTAAGGCGAGCTAGTGTTTGTTTCCCAGTCCTAAATGGAGTTGAATCACATGCAGTTTTTGGTCCTATGAGCAAGAGTTGTTTTCTGGTAAGGAAAGTCACTACTGTGCTCCCATTGCCATACACAGTGCAAATAACACTCACATCTGTTCCCATTAAGTACAGTGTATTGGACTGAAGAGGAGCTACTGTGCTTTCAGTTTCCTAAGTAGAGTTGAACTAGATATGGCCCGTGTGTGTAGGAAGCACAGTTCCTTTTTTCTGAGCCAGCTCACTGTTCTGGCCCTATCAGAAACACATTAGAGTAGAAGAGTGCTCTTTTCTCAAAAGCAGAGTGTGTTTCTTGTAAGGCGAGCTAGCGTTTGTTTCCCAGTCCTAAATGGAGTTGAATCACATGCAGTTTTTGGTCCTAGGAGCAAGAGTTGTTTTCTGGTAAGGAAAATCACTATTGCGCTCCCATTGCCATACACAGTGCAAATAGCACTCGCGTCTGTTCCCAGCAAGTACAGTGTATTGGACTGAAGAGGAGGTACTGTTCTTGTCAGTTTCCTAAGCAGAGTTGAACTAGATATGGCCCGTGTGTATAGGAAGCACAGTTCAATTGTTCTGAGCAAGCTCACTGTTCGGACCCCATAGGAAACACAGTAGAGTAGAAGAGTGCTCTTTTCTCAAAACAGAGTGTGTTTCTTGTAAAGCGAGCTAGCGTTTGCTTTCCAGACCTAAATGTCGTTGAATCACATGCTGTTTCTGGTCCTACGAGCAAGAGTTGTTTTCTGGTAAGAAGAGTCACTATTGCGCTCCCATTGTCATACACAGGACAAATAGCACTGTCCTCTGTTCCCAGCATGTACAGTGTATTGGACTGAAGAGGATCTACTGTTCTTGTCAGTTTCCGATGAAGAGTTGAACTAGATATGGCCCCTGTGTTTAGGAAGCACATTTCTTTTGTTCAGAGCAAGCTTACTGTTCTGGCCCTATAGGAAAAACAGTAGAGTAGAAGAGTACTCTTTTCTCAAAAGCAGAGTGTTTTTTTGTAAGACGAGCTAGCGTTTGTTTCCCAGTCCTAAATGGAGTTGAAACACATGCAGTTTCTGGTTCTACAAGCAAGAGTATTTTCTGGTAAGAAGAGTCACTATTGCGCTCCCATTGTCATACACATGGCAAATAGCACTGGCATTTGTTCCCAGCATGTAGAGTGTATTGGACTGAAGAGGAGCTACTGTTCTTGTCAGGTTCCTAAGCAGAGTTGAACTATATATGGCCCGTGTGTGTATGAAGCACATTTCTTTTGTTCTGAGCAAGCTCACTGTTCTGGCCCTGTAGGAAACACAGTAGAGTAGAAGAGTGCTCTTTTCTCAAAAGCAGAGTGTGTTTCTTGTAAGGCAAGCTAGCGTTTGTTTCCCAGTCCTAAATGAGTTGAATCCCATACAGTTTCTGGTCCTAGGAGCAAGAGTTGTTTTGTGGTAAGAAGAGTCACTATTGCGCTCCCATTGTCATACACAGTGCAAATAGCACTGGCGTCTGTTCCCAGCAAGTACAGTGTATTGGACTGAAAGGGATCTACTGTTTTTGTCAATTTCCTAAGCAGAATTGAACTAGATATGGCCCGTGTGTGTGAAGCACAGTTCTTTTGTTCTGAGCAAGCTCACTGTTCGGAACCCATAGGAAATACAGTATAGTAGAAGTGTGCCCTTTTCTCAAATCAGAGCTTGTTTCTTGAAAGGCAAGCTAGCGTTTGTTTCCCAGTCCTAAGTGGAGTTGAATCACATGCAGTTTCTGGTCCTAAGAGCCAGAGTTGTTTTCTGGTAAGAAGGGTTACTATTGTGCTCCCATTGCTGTACACAGTACAAATAGCACTCGTCTGTTCCCAGCAAGTACAGTGTATTGGACTGAAGAGGAGCTACTATTCTCGTCAGTTTCCTAAGCAGAGTTGAACTAGACATGGCCGTGTGTGTAGGAAGCACAGTTCTTTTGTTCTGAGAAAGCTCACTGTTCTGGCCCTTTAGGAAACACAGTAGAGTACAAGAGGGCTCTTTTCTCAAAAGCAGAGTGTTTTTCTTGTAAGGCGAGATAGCATTTGTTTCCCAGTCCTAAATGGAGTTGAATCACATGCAGTTTCTGTTCCTACGAGCAAGAGTTGTTTTCTGGTAAAAAGAGTCACTATTGCACTCCCAATGCCATACACAGTGCAAATAGCACTCGCGTCTGTTCCCAGCAAGTACAGTGTATTGGACTGAAGAGGAGCTACTGTTCTTGTCAGTTTCCTAAGCAGAGTTGAACTAGATATGGCTGTGTGTGCAGGAAGCACAGTTCTTTTGTTCTGAGCAAACTCTCTCTTCTGGTTCTATAGGAAACACAGTAGAGTAGAAGAGTGCTCTTTTCTCAAAAGCAGAGTGTGTTTCTTGTAAGGCAAGCTAGCGTTTGTTTCCCAGTCCTAAATGGAGTTGAATCCCATGCAGTTTCTGGTCCTAGGAGCAAGAGTTGTTTTGTGGTAAGAAGAGTCACTATTGTGCTCCCATTGTCATACACAGTGCAAATAGCACTGGCATCTGTTCTCAGCAAGTACAGTGTATTGGACTGAAGAGGAGCTACTGTTCTCGTCAGTTTCCTATGCAGAGTTGAACTAGATATTGCCTGTGTGTGTAGGAAGCACAGTTCTTTTGTTGTGAGCAAGCTAACTGTCCTGGCGCTATATAAAACATAGTAGAATAGAAGAGTGCTCTTTTCTCAAAAGCAGAGTGTCTTTCTTGTAAGGCGAGCTAGCGATTGTTTCCCAGTCCTAAATGGAGTTGAATCCCATGCAGA
This sequence comes from Peromyscus eremicus, assembly GCF_949786415.1. Lineage (NCBI taxonomy): Eukaryota > Metazoa > Chordata > Mammalia > Rodentia > Cricetidae > Peromyscus > Peromyscus eremicus. The sequence continues at coordinate 53,729 of NW_026736227.1, read as the reverse complement.
TTCTGGTCCTACGAGCAAGAGTTGTTTTCTGGAAAGAAGAGTCACTATTGCGCTCCCATTGCCATACACAGTGCAAATAGCACTGGCGTCTGTTCCCAGCAATTACAGTTTATTGGACTGAAGAGGATCTAGTATTCTTGTCAGTTTCTTAAGCAGACTTGAACTAGATATGGCCGTGTGTGTAGGAAGCACAGTTCTTTTTTCTGAGCAAGCTCACTGTTTTGGCTCTATAGGAAACACAGTAGAGTAGAAGAGTTCTCTTTTCTCAAAAGCACAGTGTGTTTCTTGTAAGGCGATCTAGCATTTGTTTCCAGTCCAAAATGGAGTTGAATCACATGCAGTTTCTGGTCCTAAGAGCAAGAGTTGTTTTCTGGTAAGAAGAGTCACTATTGCGCTCCCATTGACATACACAGGTAAAATAGCACTGGCATCTGTTACCAGCATGTACAGTGTATTGGACTGAAGAGGATCTACTGTCCTTGTCAGGTTCCTATGCAGAATTGATTTAGATATGGCCCGTGTGTGTAGGAAGCACAATTCTTTTGTTCTGAGCAAGCTCATTGTTCTGGCTGTATAGGAAACACAGTAGAGTAGAAGAGTGCTCTTTTCTCAAAATCAGAGTGTGTTTCTTGTAAGGGGAGCTAGCGTTTGTTTCCCAGTCCTAAATGGAGTTGAATCGCATGCAGTTTTTGGTCCTACGAGCAAGAGCTGATTTCTGGAAAGAAGAGTCACTATTGTGCTCCCATTGTCATACACAGAGCAAATAGCACTGGCGTCTGTTCCCAGCATGTACAGTGTATTGGACTGAAGAGGATCTACTGTACCTGTCAGTTTCCTTAGCAGAATTGATGTAGATATGGCCTGTGTTGGTAGGAAGCACAGTTCTTTTGTTCTGAGCAAGCTCACAGTTCGGACCCCATAAGAAACACAGTAGAGTAGAATAGTGCTCTTTTCTCAAAAGCAGAGTGTGTTTCTTGTAAGGCGAGCTAGCTTTTGTTTCCCAGTCCTAAATGGAGTTGAATCACATGCAGTTTATGTTCCTACGAGCAAGAGTTGTTTTCTGGTAAGAAGAGTCACTATAGTGCTCCCATTGTCATACACAGGGCAAATATCACTGGCGTCTGTTCCCAGCATACAGTGTATTGGACTGAAGAGGATCTACTGTCCTTGTCAGGTTCCTATGCAGACTTGATCTAGATATGGCCCCTGTGTGTAGGAAGCACAGTTCTTTTGTTCTGAGCAAGCTCACTGTTCTGGCCCTATAGGAAACACAGTAGAGTAGAAGAGTGCTCTTTTCCCAAAAGCAGATTGTGTTTCTTGTAAGGCGAGCTAGTATTTGTTTCCCAGTCCTAAATGGAATTGAATCACATGCATTTTCTGGTCCTATGAGCAAGAGTTGTTTTCTGGTAAGAAGAGTCACTATTGCGCTCCCATTGTAATACACAGGGCAAATAGCACTGGCGTCTATTCCCAGCATGTACAGTGCATTGGACTGAAGAGGATCTACTGTTCTTGTCAGTTTCCTAAGCAGAATTGAACTAGATATGGACGTTTGTGTAGTAAGCACAGTTTTTTTGTTCTGAGCAAGCTCACTGTTTTGGCCCTATAGGAAACACAGTAGAGTACAAGAGTGCCCTTTTCTCAAAGGCAGAGTGTGTTTCGTGTAAGGCGAGCTAGCGTTTGTTTCCCAGTCCTAAATTGAGTTGAATCACATGCAGTTTCTAGTTCTAGGAGCAAGAGTTGTTTTCTGGTAAGAAGAGTCACTATTGCGCTCCCATTGTCATACACAGGGCAAATAGCACTGGCGTCTGTTCCCAGCATGTACAGTTTATTGGACTGAAGAGGATCTACTGTTCATATCATTTACCTCTGCAGAATTGATCTAGATATGGCCCATGTGTGTAGGAAGCACACTTCTTTTGTTCTGAGCAAGCTCACTGTCCGGACCCCATAGGAAACACAGTAGAGTAGATGAGTGGTCTTTTCTCAGAAGCAGAGTGTGTTTCTTCTAAGGCGAGCTAGCGTTTCTTTCCCAGTCCTAAATGGAGTTGAATTACATGTAGTTTCTCGTCCTACCAGCAAAAGTTGTTTTCTGGTAGGAAGAGTCACTATTGCGTTCCCATTGTCATACACAGGGCAAATAGCACTGGCGTCTATTCCCAGCATGTACAGTGTATTGGACTGAAGAGGATCTACTGTTCTTGTCAGTTTCCTAAGCAGAATTGAACTAGATATGGCCGTGTGTGTAGGAAGCACAGTTCTTTTTTTCTGAGCAAGCTCACTATTTTGGCCCTATAGGAAACACATTAGAGTAGAAGAGTGCTCTTTTCTCAAAAGCAGAGTGTGTTTCTTGTAAGGCAAGCTAGCGTTTGTTTCCCAGTCCTAAATGAGTTGAATCCCATGCAGTTTCTCGTCTGAGGAGCAAGAGTTGTTTTGTGGTAAGAAGAGTCACTATTGCGCTCCCATTGTCATACACAGTGCAAATAGCACTGGCGTCTGTTCCCAGCAAGTACAGTGTATTGGACTGAAAGGGATCTACTGTTCTTGTCAATTTCCTAAGCAGAATTGAACTAGATATGGCCCGTGTGTGTAGGAAGCACAGTTCTTTTGTTCTGAGCAAGCTCACTGTTCGGAACACATAGGAAACACAGTAGAGTAGAAGTGTGCCCTTTTCTCAAATCAGAGCTTGTTTCTTGTAAGGCAAGCTAGCGTTTGTTTCCCAGTCCTAAGTGGAGTTGAATCACATGCAGTTTCTGGTCCTAAGAGCCAGAGTTGTTTTCTGGTAAGAAGGGTCACTATTGTGCTCCCATTGCTGTACACAGTACAAATAGCACTCGTCTGTTCCCAGCAAGTACAGTGTATTGGACTGAAGAGGAGCTACTATTCTCATCAGTTTTCTAAGCAGAGTTGAACTAGATATGGCCGTGTGTGTAGGAAGCACAGTTCTTTTGTTCTGAGCAAGCTCACTGTTCTGGCCCTATAGGAAACACAGTAGAGTACAAGAGGGCTCTTTTCTCAAAAGCAGAGTGTGTTTCTTGTAAGGCGAGATAGCATTTGTTTCCCAGTGCTAAATGGAGTTGAATCACATGCAGTTTCTGTTCCTACGAGCAAGAGTTGTTTTCTGGTAAAAAGAGTCACTATTGCGCTCCCAATGCCATACACAGTGCAAATAGCACTCGCGTCTGTTCCCAGCAAGTACAGTGTATTGGACTGAAGAGGAGCTACTGTTCTTGTCAGTTTCCTAAGCAGAGTTGAACTAGATATGGCTGTGTGTGCAGGAAGCACAGTTCTTTTGTTCTGAGCAAACTCTCTCTTCTGGCCCTATAGGAAACACAGTAGAGTAGAAGAGTGCTCTTTTCTCAAAAGCAGAGTGTGTTTCTTGTAAGGCAAGCTAGCGTTTGTTTCCCAGTCCTAAATGGAGTTGAATCCCATGCAGTTTCTCGTCCTAGGAGCAAGAGTTGTTTTGTGGTAAGAAGAGTCACTATTGCGCTCCCATTGTCATACACAGTGCAAATAGCACTGGCGTCTTTTCTCAGCAAGTACAGTGTATTGGACTGAAGAGGAGCTACTGTTCTCGTCAGTTTCCTATGCAGAGTTGAACTAGATATTGCCTGTGTGTGTAGGAAGCACAGTTCTTTGGTCTGAGCAAGCTCACTGTTCTGGTGCTATAGGAAAGACAGTAGAGTAGAAGAGTGCTCTTTTCTCAAAGCAGAGTGTGTTTCTTGTAAGGCGAGCTAGCTTTTGTTTCCCAGTCCTAAATGGAGTTGAATCACATGCAGTTTCTGGTCCTATGAGCAAGAGTTGTTTTCTGGTAAGAAGAGACACTATTGCGTTCCCATTGTCATACACAGGGCAAAGAGCACTGGCGTCTGTTCCCAGCATGTAGAGTGTATTGGACTGAAGAGGAGCTACTGTTCTTGTCAGTTTCCTAAGCAGAATTGAACTGGATATGGCCATGTGTATAGGAAGCACAGTTCTTTTGTTCTGAGCAAGCTCACTGTACTGGCCCTATAGGAAACACATTAGAGTAGAAGAGTTCTCTTTTCTCAAAAGCACAGTGTGTTTCTTGTAAGGTGATCTAGCATTTGTTTCCCAGTCCTAAATGGAGTTGAATCACATGCAGTTTCTGGTCCTAAGAGCAAGAGTTGTTTTCTGGTAAGAAGAGTCACTATTGCGCTCCCATTGACATACACAGGTAAAATAGCACTGGTATCTGTTACCAGCATGTACAGTGTATTGGACTGAAGAGGATCTACTGTCCTTGTCAGGTTCCTATGCAGAATTGATTTAGATATGACCCGTGTTTGTAGGAAGCACAATTCTTTTGTTCTGAGCAAGCTCATTGTTCTGGCTGTATAGGAAACACAGTAGAGTAGAAGAGTGCTCTTTTCTCAAAATCAGAGTGTGTTTCTTGTAAGGGGAGCTAGCGTTTGTTTCCCAGTCCTAAATGGAGTTGAATCACATGCAGTTTTTGGTCCTACGAGCAAGAGTTGATTTCTGGAAAGAAGAGTCACTATTGCGCTCCCATTGTCATACACAGAGCAAATAGCACTGGCGTCTGTTCCCAGCATGTACAGTGTATTGGACTGAAGAGGATCTACTGTACTTGTCAGTTTCCTTAGCAGAATTGATGTAGATATGGCCCGTGTTGGTAGGAAGCACAGTTCTTTTGTTCTGAGCAAGCTCACAGTTCGGACCCCATAAGAAACACAGTAGAGTAGAATAGTGCTCTTTTCTCAAAAGCAGAGTGTGTTTCTTGTAAGGCGAGCTAGCTTTTGTTTCCCAGTCCTAAATGGAGTTGAATCACATGCAGTTTCTGTTCCTACGAGCAAGAGTTGTTTTCTGGTAAGAAGAGTCACTATAGTGCTCCCATTGTCATACACAGGGCAAATATCACTGGCGTCTGTTCCCAGCATACAGTGTATTGGACTGAAGAGGATCTACTGTCCTTGTCAGGTTCCTATGCAGACTTGATCTAGATATGGCCCCTGTGTGTAGGAAGCACAGTTCTTTTGTTCTGAGCAAGCTCACTGTTCTGGCCCTATAGGAAACACAGTAGAGTAGAAGAGTGCTCTTTTCCCAAAAGCAGAGTGTGTTTCTTGTAAGGCGAGCTAGTATTTGTTTCCCAGTCCTAAATGGAATTGAATCACATGCATTTTCTGGTCCTATGAGCAAGAGTTGTTTTCTGGTAAGAAGAGTCACTATTGCGCTCCCATTGTAATACACAGGGCAAATAGCACTGGCGTCTATTCCCAGCATGTACAGTGCATTGGACTGAAGAGGATCTACTGTTCTTGTCAGTTTCCTAAGCAGAATTGAACTAGATATGGACGTTTGTGTAGTAAGCACAGTTTTTTTGTTCTGAGCAAGCTCACTGTTTTGGCCCTATAGGAAACACAGTAGAGTAGAAGAGTGCCCTTTTCTCAAAGGCAGAGTGTGTTTCGTGTAAGGCGAGCTAGCGTTTGTTTCCCAGTCCTAAATTGAGTTGAATCACATGCAGTTTCTAGTTCTAGGAGCAAGAGTTGTTTTCTGGTAAGAAGAGTCACTATTGCGCTCCCATTGTCATACACAGGGCAAATAGCACTGGCGTCTGTTCCCAGCATGTACAGTTTATTGGACTGAAGAGGATCTACTGTTCATGTCATTTACCTCTGCAGAATTGATCTAGATATGGCCCATGTGTGTAGGAAGCACACTTCTTTTTGTTCTGAGCAAGCTCACTGTCCGGACCCCATAGGAAACACAGTAGAGTAGATGAGTGGTCTTTTCTCAGAAGCAGAGTGTGTTTCTTCTAAGGCGAGCTAGCGTTTGTTTCCCAGTCCTAAATGGAGTTGAATTACATGCAGTTTCTCGTCCTACCAGCAAGAGTTGTTTTCTGGTAGGGAGAGTCACTATTGCGTTCCCATTGTCATGCACAGGGCAAATAGCACTGGCGTCTATTCCCAGCATGTACAGTGTATTGGACTGAAGAGGATCTACTGTTCTTGTCAGTTTCCTAAGCAGAATTGAACTAGATATGGCCGTGTGTGTAGGAAGCACAGTTCTTTTTTTCTGAGCAAGCTCACTGTTTTGGCCCTATAGGAAACACATTAGAGTAGAAGAGTGCTCTTTTCTCAAAAGCAGAGTGTGTTTCTTGTAAGGCAAGCTAGCGTTTGTTTCCCAGTCCTAAATGAGTTGAATCCCATGCAGTTTCTGGTCTGAGGAGCAAGAGTTGTTTTGTGGTAAGAAGAGTCACTATTGCGCTCCCATTGTCATACACAGTGCAAATAGCACTGGCGTCTGTTCCCAGCAAGTACAGTGTATTGGACTGAAAGGGATCTACTGTTCTTGTCAATTTCCTAAGCAGAATTGAACTAGATATGGCCCGTGTGTGTAGGAAGCACAGTTCTTTTGTTCTGAGCAAGCTCACTGTTCGGAACCCATAGGAAACACAGTAGAGTAGAAGTGTGCCCTTTTCTCAAATCAGAGCTTGTTTCTTGTAAGGCAAGCTAGCGTTTGTTTCCCAGTCCTAAGTGGAGTTGAATCACATGCAGTTTCTGGTCCTAAGAGCCAGAGTTGTTTTCTGGTAAGAAGGGTCACTATTGTGCTCCCATTGCTGTACACAGTACAAATAGCACTCGTCTGTTCCCAGCAAGTACAGTGTATTGGACTGAAGAGGAGCTACTATTCTCATCAGTTTCCTAAGCAGAGTTGAACTAGATATGGCCGTGTGTGTAGGAAGCACAGTTCTTTTGTTCTGAGCAAGCTCACTGTTCTGGCCCTTTAGTAAACACAGTAGAGTACAAGAGGGCTCTTTTCTCAAAAGCAGAGTGTGTTTCTTGTAAGGCGAGATAGCATTTGTTTCCCAGTGCTAAATGGAGTTGAATCACATGCAGTTTCTGTTCCTACGAGCAAGAGTTGTTTTCTGGTAAAAAGAGTCACTATTGCGCTCCCAATGCCATACACAGTGCAAATAGCACTCGCGTCTGTTCCCAGCAAGTACAGTGTATTGGACTGAAGAGGAGCTACTGTTCTTGTCAGTTTCCTAAGCAGAGTTGAACTAGATATGGCTGTGTGTGCAGGAAGCACAGTTCTTTTGTTCTGAGCAAACTCTCTCTTCTGGCCCTATAGGAAACACAGTAGAGTAGAAGAGTGCTCTTTTCTCAAAAGCAGAGTGTGTTTCTTGTAAGGCAAGCTAGCGTTTGTTTCCCAGTCCTAAATGGAGTTGAATCCCATGCAGTTTCTGGTCCTACGAGCAAGAGTTGTTTTGTGGTAAGAAGAGTCACTATTGCGCTCCCATTGTCATACACAGTGCAAATAGCCCTGGCATCTGTTCTCAGCAAGTACAGTGTATTGGACTGAAGAGGATCTACTGTTCTCGTCAGTTTCCTATGCAGAGTTGAACTAGATATTGCCTGTGTGTGTAGGAAGCACAGTTCTTTGGTCTGAGCAAGCTCACTGTTCTGGTGCTATAGGAAAGACAGTAGAGTAGAAGAGTGCTCTTTTCTCAAAAGCAGAGAGTGTTTCTTGTAAGGCGAGCTAGCTTTTGTTTCCCAGTCCTAAATGGAGTTGAATCACATGCAGTTTCTGGTCCTATGAGCAAGAGTTGTTTTCTGGTAAGAAGAGACACTATTGGGCTCCAATTGCCATACACAGGGCAAATAGCACGAGCGTCTGTTCCCAGCATGTAGAGTGTATTGGACTGAAGAGGAGCTACTGTTCTTGTCAGTTTCCTAAGCAGAATTGAACTGGATATGGCCATGTGTATAGGAAGCACAGTTCTTTTGTTCTGAGCAAGCTCACTGTTCTGGCCCTATAGGAAACACATTAGAGTAGAAGAGTGCTCTTTTCTCAAAAGCAGAGTGTGTTTCTTGTAAGGCGAGCTAGCGTTTGTTTCCCAGTCCTAAATGGAGATGAATCACATGCATTGTTTGGTCCTACGAGCAAGAGTTGTTTTCTGGTAAGGAAAGTCACTATTGCGCTCCCATTGCCATACACAGTGCAAATAGCACTCGCTTCTGTTCCCAGCAAGTACAGTGTATTGGATTGAAGTGGAGCTACTGTTGTTGTCAGTTTCCTAAGCAGAGTTGAACTAGATATGGCCTGTGTGTTTAGGAAGCACAGTTTTTTTGTTCTGAGCAAACTCACTGTTCTGGCCCTATAGGAAACACAGTAGAGTAAAGGAGGGCTTTTTTCTCAAAAGCAGAGTGTGTTTCTTGGGAGGCAAGCTAGTGTTTGTTTCCAATTCAGAAATGGAGTTGAATCCCATGAAGTTTCTAATCAAACGAGCAAGAGTTGTTTTCTGGTAAGAAGAGTCACTATTGCGCTCCCATTGTCATACACAGTGCAAATAGCACTCGCGTCTGTTCCCAGCAAGTACAGTGTATTGGAGTGAAGGGGATCTACTGTTCTTGTCAGTTTCCTAAGCAGAATTGAACTGGATATGGCCCGTGTGTGTAGGAAGCACAGTTCTTTTGTTCTGAGCAAGCTCACTGTTCGGACCCCATAGGAAACACAGTAGAGTAGAAGTGTGACCTTTTCTCAAATCAGAGCTTGCTTCTTTTAAGGAAAGCTAGCGTTTGTTTACCAGTCCTAAGTGGAGTTGAATCACATGCAGTTTCTGGTCCTAAGAGCCAGAGTTGTTTTCTGGTAAGAGGGGTCACTATTGTGCTCCCATTGCTGTACACAGTACAAATAGCACTCGTCTGTTCCCAGCAAGTACAGTGTATTGGACTGAAGAGGAGCTACTGTTCTCGTCAGTTTCCTAAGCAGAGTTGAACTAGATATGGCCCGTGTGTGTAGGAAGCACAGTTCTTTTGTTCTGAGCAAGCTCACTGTTCTGGCCCTATAGGAAACACAGTAGTGTACAAGAGTGCTCTTTTCTCAAAAGCAGAGTGTATTTCTTGTAAGGCGAGCTAGTGTTTGTTTCCCAGTCCTAAATGGAGTTGAATCACATGCAGTTTTTGGTCCTACGAGCAAGATTTGTTTTCTGGAAAGAAGAGTCACTATTGCGCTCCCATTGCCATACACAGTGCAAATAGCACTGGCATCTGTTCCCAGCAAGTACAGTGTATTGGACTGAAGAGGAGCTACGGTTCTTTTCACTTTCCTAAGCAGAGTTGAACTAGATATAATCGGTGTGTGTAGGAAGCACAGTTCTTTTGTTCTGAGCAAGCTCACTTTTCTGGCCCTATAGGAAACACATTAGAGTAGAAGAGTGCTCTTTTCTCAAAAGCAGAGTGTGTTTCTTGTAAGGCGAGCTAGTGTTTGTTTCTGAGTCCTAAATGGAGTTTAATCACATGCAGTTTCTGGTCCTATGAGCAAGAGTTGTTTTCTGGAAAGAAGAGTCACTATTGCGCTCCCATTGCCATACACAGTGCAAATAGCACTGGCGTCTGTTCCCAGCAATTACAGTTTATTGGACTAAAGAGGATCTAGTATTCTTCTCAGTTTCTGAAGCAGAATTGAACTAGATATGGCCGTGTGTGTAGGAAGCACAGTTCTTTTGTTCTGAGCAAGCTCACTGTTCTGGCCCTATCGGAAACACATAAGAGTAGAAGAGTGCTCTTTTCTCTAAAGCAGAGTGTGTTTCTTGTAAGGCGAGCTAGCGTTTGTTTCCCAGTCCTAAATGGAGTTGAATCACATGCAGTTTTTGGTCCTAGGAGCAAGAGTTGTTTTCTGGTAAGGAAAATCACTATTGCGCTCCCGTTGACATACACAGTGCAAATAGCACTCGCGTCTGTTCCCAGCAAGTACAGTGTATTGGACTGAAGAGGAGCTACTGTTCTTGTCAGTTTCCTAAGCAGAGTTGAACTAGATATGGCCCGTGTGTATAGGAAGCACAGTTCAATTGTTCTGAGCAAGCTCACTGTTCGGACCCCATAGGAAACACAGTAGAGTAGAAGAGTGCTCTTTTCTCAAAACAGAGTGTGTTTCTTGTAAAGCGAGCCAGCGTTTGCTTTCCAGACCTAAATGTCGTTGAATCACATGCTGTTTCTGGTCCTAAGATCAAGAGTTGTTTTCTGGTAAGAAGAGTCACTATTTCGCTCCCATTGTCATACACAGGGCAAATAGCACTGGCGTCTGTTCCCAGCATGTAGAGTGTATTGGACTGAAGAGGATCTACTGTTCTTGTCAGTTTCCGATGAAGAGTTGAACTAGATATGGCCCTTGTGTTTAGGAAGCACATTTCTTTTGTTCTGTGCAAGCTTACTGTTCTGGCCCTATAGGAAAAACAGTAGAGTAGAAGTGTACTCTTTTCTCAAAAGCAGAGTGTGTTTCTTGTAAGACGAGCTAGCGTTTGTTTCCCAGTCCTAAATGAGTTGAATCCCATGCAGTTTCTGGTCCTAGGAGCAAGAGTTGTTTTGTGGTAAGAAGAGTCACTATTGTGCTCCCATTGTCATACACAGTGCAAATAGCACTGGCGTCTGTTCCCAGCAAGTACAGTGTATTGGACTGAAAGTGATCTACTGTTCTTGTCAATTTCCTAAGCAGAATTGAACTACATATGGCCCGTGTGTGTAGGAAGCACAGTTCTTTTGTTCTGAGCAAGCTCACTGTTCGGAACCCATAGGAAACACAGTAGAGTAGAAGTGTGCCCTTTTCTCAAATCAGAGCTTGTTTCTTGTAAGGCAAGCTAGCGTTTGTTTCCCAGTCCTAAGTGGAGTTGAATCACCTGCAGTTTCTGGTCCTAAGAGCCAGAGGTGTTCTCTGGTAAGAAGGGTCACTATTGTGCTCCCATTGCTGTACACAGTACAAATAGCACTCGTCTGTTCCCAGCAAGTACAGTGTATTGGACTAAAGAGGAGCTACTATTCTCGTCAGTTTCCTAAGCAGAGTTGAACTAGATATGGCCGTGTGTGTAGGAAGCACAGTTCTTTTGTTCTTGAGCAAGCTCACTGTTCTGGCCCTATAGGAAACAAAGTAGAGTACAAGAGGGCTCTTTTCTCAAAAGCAGAGTGTGTTTCTTGTAAGGTGAGATAGCATTTGTTTCCCAGTGCTAAATGGAGTTGAATCACATGCAGTTTCTGTTCCTACGAGCAAGAGTTGTTTTCTGGTAAAAAGAGTCACTATTGCGCTCCCAATGCCGTACACAGTGCAAATAGCACTCGCGTCTGTTCCCAGCAAGTAAAGTGTATTGGACTGAAGAGGAGCTACTGTTCTTGTCAGTTTCCTAAGCAGAGTTGAACTAAATATGGCCGTGTGTGCAGGAAGCACAGTTCTTTTGTTCTGAGCAAACTCTCTGTTCTGGCCCTATAGGAAACACAGTGGAGTAGAAGAGTGCTCTTTTCTCAAAAGCAGAGTGTGTTTCTTGTAAGGCAAGCTAGCGTTTGTTTCCCAGTCCTAAATGGAGTTGAATCCCATGCAGTTTCTGGTCCTAGGAGCAAGAGTTGTTTTGTGGTAAGAAGAGTCACTATTGCGCTCCCATTGTCATACACAGTGCAAATAGCACTCGCGTCTGTTCCCAGCAAGTACAGTGTATTGGACTGAAGGGGAGCTACTGTTCTTGTCAGTTTCCTAAGCAGAATTGAACTGGATATGGCCATGTGTATAGGAAGCACAGTTCTTATGTTCTGAGCAAGCTCACTGTACTGGCCCTATAGGAAACACAGTAGAGTAGAAGAGTGCTCTTTTCTCAAAAGCAGAGTGTGTTTCTTGTAAGGCGAGCTAGCGTTTGTTTCCCAGTCTTAAATGGAGTTGAATCACATGCATTGTTTGGTCCACGAGCAAGAGTTGTTTTCTGGTAAGGAAAGACACTATTGCGCTCCCATTGCCATACACAGTGCAAATAGCACTCGCGTCTGTTCCCAGCAAGTACAGTGTATTGGACTGAAGTGGAGCTACTGTTGTTGTCAGTTTCCTAAGCAAAGTTGAACTAGATATGGCCCGTGTGTGTAGAAAGCACAGTTATTTGTTCTGAGCAAGCTCACTCTTCTGGCCCTATAGGAAACACAGTAGAGTAGACGAGGGCTCTTTTCTCAAATCAGAGTGTGTTTCTTGTAAGGCAAGCTAGTGTTTGTTTCCCATTCAGAAATGGAGTTGAATCCCATGAAGTTTCTAGTCCTACGAGCAAGAGTTGTTTTCTGGTAAGAAGAGTCACTATTGTGCTTCCTTTGCCATACACAGTGCAAATAGCACTTGCGTCTGTTCCCAGCAAGTACAGTGTATTAGACTGAAGAGGAGCTACGGTTCCCGTCTGTTTCCTAAGCAGAATTGAACTAGATATGGCCCGTGTGTAGGAAGCACAGTTCTTTTGTTCTCAGCAAGCTCTCTGTTAGGACCCCATAGAAAACACAATGGAGTAGAAGAGTGCTCTTTTCTCAAAAGCAGAGTGTGTTTCTTGTAAGGCAAGATAGCATTTGTTTCCCAGTCCTAAATGGAGTTGAATCACATGCAGTTTTTGGTCCTACGAGCAAGAGTTGTTTTCTGGTAAGGAAAGTCACTATTGCGCTCCCGTTGACATACACAGTGCAAATAGCACTCGCGTCTGTTTCCAGCAAGTACAGTGTATTGGACTGAAGAGGAGCTACTGTTCTTGTCAGTTTCCTAAGCAGAATTGAACTAGATATGGCCCAGGTGTGTAGGAAGCACAGTTCTTTTGTTCTGAGCAATCTCACTGTTCAGACACCATAGGAAACACAGTAGAGTAGAAGTGTGCCCTATTCTCAAGAGCAGAGCATGTTTCTTGTAAGGCGAGCTAGCGTTTGTTTCCCAGTCCTAAGTGGAGTTGAATCACATGCAGTTTCTGGTCCTAAGAGCAAAAGTTGTTTTCTGGTAAGAAAAGTCACTATTGTGCTCCTATTACTGTACACAGTGCAAATAGCACTCGCGTCTGTTCTCAGCAAGTACAGTGCATTGGAGTGAAGAGGAGCTACTGTTCTCGTCAGTTTCCTAAGCAGAGTTGAACTAGATATGGCCCGTGTGTGTAGGAAGCACAGATCTTTTGTTCTGAGCAAGCTCACTGTTCTGGCCCTATAGGAGACACAGTAGAGTAAAAGAGTGCTCTTTTCTCAAAAGCAGAGTGTGTTTCTTGTAAGGCAAGCTAGCATGTTTTTTCCAGTCCTAAATGGAGTTGAATCACATGCTGTTTCTGGTCCTACGATTAAGAATTGTATTTTGGTAAGAAGAGTTACTATTGCGCTCCCTTTGTCGTACACAGTGCAAATAGCACTGGCGTCTGTTCCCAGCATGTACAGTGTATTGGATTGAAGAGGATCTACTGTTCTTCTCAGTTTACTAAGCCGAATTGAACTAGATAGGGCCGTGTGTGTAGGAAGAACAGTTCGTTTGTTCTGAGCTAGCTACCTGTCCTGGCGCTATATAAAACATAGTAGAGTAGAAGAGTGCTCTTTTCTCAAAAGCAGAGTGTCTTTCTTGTAAGGCGAGCTAGCGATTGTTTCCCAGTCCTAAATGGAGTTGAATCCCATGCAGATTCTGGTCCTACGAGCAAGAGTTGTTTTCTGGTAAGAAAAGTCACTATTGTGCTCCCATTGTCATACACAGTGCAAATAGCACTGGCGTCTGTTTTCAGCAAGTACAGTGTATTGGACTGAAGATGACCTACTGTTCTTGTTAGTTTCCTAAGCAGAATTGAACTAGATATGGCCCGTGTGTGTAGGATGCACAGTTCTTTTGTTCTGAGCAAGCTCACTGTACTGGCCCTATAGGAAAAACAGCAGAGTAGAAGAGTGCTCTTTTCTCAAAAGCAGATTGTGTTTCTTGTAAGGCGAGGCTAACGTCTGTTTACCAGGCGTAAATGGAGTTGAATCACATGCAGTTTTTGGTCCTACGAGCAAGAGTTGTTTTCTGGTAAGGAAAGTCACTATTGTGCTCCCATTTCCATACACAGTGCAAATAGCACTCGCATCTGTTCCCAGCAAGTACAGTGTATTGGACTGAAAAGGAGCTACTGTTCTTGTCAGTTTCCTATGCAGAGTTGAACTAGATATTGCCTGTGTGTATAGGAAGCACAGTTCTTTTGTTCTGACCAAGCTCACTGTTCTGGCACTATAGGAAAGACAGTAGAGTAGAAGAGTGCTCTTTTCTCAAAAGCAGAGTGTGTTTCTTGTAAGGCTAGCTAGCGTTTGTTTCCCAGACCTAAATGGAGTTGAATCACATGCAGTTTTTGATCCTATGAGCAAGAGTTGTTTTCTGGTAAGAGGAGACACTATTGTGCTCCCAATTTCATACACAGGGGTAATAGCATGGGCCTCTGTTCCCAGCATGTAGAGTGTATTGGACTGAAGAGGAGCTACTGTTCTTGTCAGTTTCCTAAGCAGAATTGAACTGGATATGGCCATGTGTATAGGAAGCACAGTTCTTTTGTTCTGAGCAAGCTCACTGTACTGGCCCTATAAGAAACACAGTAGAGTAGAAGAGTGCTCTTTTCTCAAAAGCAGAGTGTGTTTCTTGTAAGGCGAGCTAGCGTTTGTTTCCCAGTCCTAAATGGAGTTGAATCACATGCATTGTTTGGTCCTACGAGCAAGAGTTGTTTTCTGGTAAGAAGAGTCACTATTGTGCTCCCATTGCCATACACAGTGCAAATAGCACTTGCGTCTGTTCTTAACAAGTACAGTGTATTAGACTGAAGAGGAGCTACGGTTCCCGTCTGTTTCCTAAGCAGAATTGAACTAGATATGGCCCGTGTGTAGGAAGCACAGTTCTTTTGTTCTCAGCAAGCTCTCTGTTAGGACCCCATAGAAAACACAGTAGAGTAGAAGAGTGATCTTTTCTCAAAAGCAGAGTGTGTTTCTTGTAAGGAAAGATAGCATTTGTTTCCCAGTCCTAAATGGAGTTGAATCACATGCAGTTTCTGGTCCTACGAGCAAGAGTTGTTTTCTGGTAAGGAAAGTCACTATTGCGCTCCCGTTGACATACACAGTGCAAATAGCACTCGCGTCTGTTTCCAGCAAGTACAGTGCATTGGACTGAAGAGGAGCTACTGTTCTTGTCAGTTTCCTAAGCAGAGTTGAACTAGATATGGCCCGTGTGTGCAGGAAGCACAGTTCTTTTCTTCTGAGCAAGCTCTCTGTGTTGGCCCTATAGGAAACACAGTAGAGTAGAAGAGTGCTCTTTTCTCAGAAGCAGAGTGTGTTTCTTGTAAGACGAGCTAGTGTTTGTTTCCAAGTCCTAAATGGAGTTGAATCATATGCAGTTTCTGGTCGTACGAGCAAGAGTTATTTTCTGGTAAGAAGAGTCACTATTGTGCTCCCATTGCTGTACACAGTGCAAATAGCACTGGCGTCTGTTCCCAGCATGTACAGTGTATTGGACTGAAGAGGATCTACTGTTCTTGTCAGTTTACTAAACAGAATTGAACTAGATATGGCCGGGTGTTTAGGAAGCACAGTTCTTTTGTTCTGAGCAAGCTCACTGTTCTGGCGCTATAGAAAACACAGTAGACTAGAAGAGTGCTCTTTCCTAAAAAGCAGAGTGTGTTTCTTGTAAGGCGAGATAGCATTTGTTTCCCAGTCCTAAATGGAGTTGAATCACATGCAGTTTCTGGTCCTATGAGCAAAAGTTGTTTATTGGTAAAAAGAGTCACTATTGCGCTCCCTATGCCGTACACAGTGCAAATAGCACTCGCGTCTGTTCCCAGCAAGTACAGTGTATTTGACTGAAGTAGAGCTACTGTTCTTGTCAGTAACCTAAGGAGAGTTGAACTAGATATGGCCCGTGTGTGCAGGTAGCACAGTTCTTTTGTTCTGAGCAAGCTCACTGTTCTGGCCCTATAGGAAACACAGTAGAGTAGAAGAGTGCTCTTTTTTCAAAAGCAGAGTGTGTTTTTTGTAAGGCGAGCTGGTGTTTGTTTCCCAGTCCTCAATGGAGTTGAATCATATGCAGTTTTTGGTCCTATGCGCAAGAGTTGTTTTCTGGTAAGGAAAGTCACTATTGTGCTCCCATTGCCATACACAGTGCAAATAGCACTCGCATCTGTTCCCAGCAAGTATAGTGTATTGGACTGAAGAGGAGCTACTGTTCTTGTCAGTTTCCTAAGCAGAATTGAATTGGATATGGTCTTTTGTGTAGGAAGCACAGTTCTTTTGTTCTGAGCAAGCTCACTATACTGGCCCTATAGGAAACACAGTAGAGCAGAAGAGTGCTCTTTTCTCAAAAGCAGAGTGTGTTTATTGTAAGGCGAGCTAGCGTTTGTTTCCCAGTTCTAAATGGAGTTGAATCTCATGCAGTTTCTGGTCCTACGAGCAAGAGTTGTTTTCTGGTAAGGAAAGTCACTATTGCGTTCCCATTGACATACACATTGCAAATAGCACTCGCGTCTGTTCCCCACAAGTACAGTGTATTGGACTGAAGAGGAGCTACTGTTCTTGTCAGTTTCCTAAGCAGAGTTGAACTAGATATGGCCCGTGTGTGTAGGAAGCACAGTTCTTTTGTTCTGAGCAAGCTCACTGTTCGGACCCCAGAGGAAACCCAGTAGAGGAGAAGTGTGCCTATTCTCAAAAGCAGAGCGTGTTTCTTGTAAGGCAAGCTAGCGTTTGTTTCCCAGTCTTACGTGGAGTTGAATCACATGCAGTTTCTGGTCCTAAGAGCAAAAGTTGTTTTCTGGTAAGAAAAGTCACTATTGTGCTCCTATTACTGTACACAGTGCAAATAGTGCTCGCGTATGTTCGCAGCAAGTACAGTGTATTGGACTGAAGAGGAGCTACTGTTCTTGTCAGTTTCTTAAGCAGAATTGAACTAGATATGGCCCGTGTGTGTAGGATGCACAGTTCTTTGTTCTGAGCAAGCCACTGTACTGGCCCTATAGGAAAAACAGCAGAGTAGAAGAGTGCTCTTTTCTCAAAAGCAGAGTGTGTTTCTTGTAAGGCGAGGCTAGCGTCTGTTTCCCCATCATAAATGGAGTTGAATCCCATGCAGTTTTCGGTCCTAAGAGCAAGAGTTGTTTTCTGGTAAGGAAAGTCAGTATTGCGCTCCCATTTCCATACACAGTGCAAATAGCACTCGCATCTGTTCCCAGCAAGTACAGTGTATTGGACTGAAAAGGAGCTACTGTTCTCGTCAGCCTCCTATGCAGAGTTGTACTAGATATTGCCTGTGTGTGTAGGATGCACAGTTCTTTTGTTCTGAGCAAGCTCACTGTTCGGACCTCATAGGAAACACAGTAGAGTAGAAGAGTGCTCTTTTCTCAAAAGCAGAGTGTGTTTCTTGTAAGGCGAGCTAGTGTTTGTTTCCCATTCAGAAATGGAGTTGAATCCCATGAAGTTTCTAGTCCTACGAGCATGAGTTTTTTTCTCTTAAGAAGAGTCACTATTGTGCTCCCTTTGCCATACACAGTACAAATAGCACTCGTGTCTGTTCCCAGCAAGTACAGTGTATTAGACTGAAGAGGAGCTACTATTCTCGTCAGTTTCCTAAGCAGAATTGAACTAGATATGGCCCGTGTGTGTAGGAAGCACAGTACTTTTGTTCTCAGCAAGCTCACTGTTAGGACCCCATAGAAAACACAGTAGAGTAGAAGAGTTCTCTATTCTCAAAAGCAGAGTGTGTTTATTGTAAGGCAAGCTAGCATTTGTTTCCCAGTCCTAAATGGAGTTGAATCACATGCAGTTTCTGTTCCTATGAGCAAGAGTTGTTTTCTGGTAAAAAGAGTCACTATTGCGCTCCCAATTCCGTACACAGTGCAAATAGCACTCGCATCTGTTCCCAACAAGTACAGTGTATTTGACTGAAGAGGATCTACTGTTCTTGTCAGTTTCCTAAGCAGAGTTGAACTAGATATGGCCCGTGTGTGAAGGAAGCACAGTTCTTTTGTTCTGAGCAAGCTCTCTGTTCTGGCACTATAGGAAACACAGTAGAGTAGAAGAGTGCTCTTTTCTCAGAAGCAGAGTGTGTTTCTTGTAAGATGAGCTAGTGTTTGTTTCCAAGTCCTAAATGGAGTTGAATCACATGCAGTTTCTGGTCGTACGAGCAAGAGTTATTTTCTGGTAAGAAGAGTCACTATTGCGCTGCCATTGCTGTACACAGTGCAAATAGCACTGGCCTCTATTCCCAGCATGTACAGTGTATTGGACTGAAGAGGATCTACTTTTCTTGTCAGTTTACTAAACAGAATTGAACTAGATATGGCCGTGTGTTTAGGAAACACAGTTCTTTTTTTCTGAGCAAGCTCACTGTTCGTATCCAAAAGGAAACACAGTAGAGTAGAAGAGTTCTCCTTTCTCAAAAGCAGAGTGTGTTTCTTGTAAGGTGAGCTAGTGTTTGTTTCCCAGTCAGAAATAAAGTTGAATCCCATGCAGTTTCTGGTCCTACGAGCAAGACTTTTTTTCTGGTAAGAAGAGTCACTATTGCGCTCCCATTGCCATACACAGTGCAAAACGCTTGCGTCTGTTCGCAGCAAGTACAGTGTACTGGACTGAAGAGGAACTACTGTTCTTGTCAGTTTCCTAAGCAGAGTTGAACTAGATATGGGCCCTTTGTGTAGGAAGCACAGTTCTTTTGTTCTGCACAAGCTCACTGTTCGGACCTCATAGGAAACACTGAAGAGTAGAAGAGTGCTCTTTTCTGAAAAGCAGAGTGTGTTTCTTGTAAGGCAAGCTAGTGTTTGTTTCCCAGTCTGAAATGGAGTTGAATCCCATGCAGTTTCTGGTCCTACGAGCAAGAGTTGTTTTCTGGTAAGAAGAGTCACTATTGCGCTCCCATTGCCATATACAGTGCAAATAGCACTCACGTCTGTTCCCAGCAAGTACAGTGTATTTGACTGAAGCAGAGCTATTGTTCTTGTCAGTTTCCTAAGCAGAGCAGAACTAGATATGGCCCGTGTGTTTAGGAAGCACAGTTCTTTTCTTCTGAGCAAGCTCACTGTTTGGACCCCCAAAGGAAACACAGTAGAGTAGAAGAGTGCTCTTTTCTCAAAAGCAGAGTGTGTTTCTTGTATGTCGAGCTAGCACTTGTTTCCTAGTCCTAAAAGGAGTTGAATCACATGCAGTTTCTGGTCCTACGAGCAAGAGTTGTTTTCTGGTAAGAAGAGTCACTGTTGTGCTTCCATTGTCATACACAGGGCAAATAGCACTCGCGTCTGTTCCCAGCATGTGCAGTGTATTGGACTGAAGATGATCTACTGTCCTTGTCAGTTTCCTAAGCAGAATTGATCTAGATATGGCCCGTGTGTGTAGGAAGCACAGTTCTTTTGTTCTGAGCAAGCTCACTGTTCTGACCCCATAGGAAACACTTTAGAGTAGAAGAGGGCTCTTTTCTCAAAAGCAGAGTGTGTTTCTTGTAAGGCGAGCTAGTGTTTGTTTCCCAGTCTGAAATGGAGTTGAATCCCATGCAGTTTTTGGTCCTATGAGCAAGAGTTGTTTTCTGGTAAGAAGAGTCACTATTGGGCTCTGATTGCCATATACAGTGCAAATAGCTCTCGTGTCTTTTCCCAGCAAGTACAGTGTATTGGACTGAATAGGAGCTACTGTTCTTGTCAGTTTCCTACACAGAGTTGAACTAGATATGGCCCGTGTGTTTAGGAAGCACAGTTCTTTTGTTCTGAGCAAGCTCACTGTTTGGACCCCAAAGGAAACACAGTAGAATAGAAAAGTGCTTTTTTCTCAAAAGCAGATTGTGTTTCTTGTAAGGCGAGCTAGCGTTTGTTTTGCAGTCCTAAATGGAGTTGAACCACATGCAGTTTCTGTTCCTACGAGCAAGAGTTGTTTTCTGGTAAGAAGAGTCACTATTGCTCTCCCATTGCCATATACAGTGCAAAGAGCACTGGAGTCTGTTCCTAGCAAGTACAGTGTATGGGACAGAAGAGGATCTACTGTTCTTGTCAGTTTCTTAAGCAGAATTGAACTAGATATGACCGTGTGTGTAGGAAGCACAGTTCTTTTGTTCTGAGCAAACTCAATGTTCTGGCCCTATAGGAAACACAGTAGAGTAGAAGAGTGCTCTTTTCTCAAAAGCAGAGTGTGTTTCTTGTAAGGCGAGCTAGCGTTTGTTTCGCAGTCCTAAATGGAGTTGAATCCCATGCAGTTTCTGGTCCTACGAGCAAGAGTTGTTTTCTGGTAAGAAGAGTCACTATTGTGCTCCCATTGTCATACACAAGGCAAATAGCACTGGTGTCTATTCCCAGCATGTACAGTGTATTGGACTGAAAAGGACCTACTGTTCTTCTCAGTTTCCTAAGCAGAATTGAACCAGATATGGCCGTGTGTGTAGGAAGCACAGTCCTTTTCTTCTGAGCAAGCTGACTGTTTTGGCTCTTTTGAAAACAGAGTAGAGTAGAAGAGTGCTCTTTTCTCAAAAGCAGAGTGTGTTTCTTGTAAGGCAAGCTAGCGTTTTTTTCCCAGTTCTAAATGTAGTTGAATCACATGCAGTTTTTGGTCCTACGAGCAAGAGTTGTTTTCTGGAAAGGAAAGTCACTATTGTGCTCCCATTCCCCTACACAGTGCAAATAGCGTGTCTGTTCCCAGCAAGTACAGTGTATTGGACTGAAGAGGATCTACTGTTCTTGTCAATTTCCTAAGCAGAGTTGAACTAGTTATGGCCGTGTTTGTAGGAAGCACAGTTCTTTTGTTCTGAGCAAGCTACTGATCGGATCCCATAGGAAACACAGTAGAGTAGAAGAGTGCTCTTTTCTCAAAAGCAGAGTGTGTTTCTTGTAAGGCAAGCTAGTGTTTGTTTCTCAGTCAGAAATAAAGTTGAATTCCATGCAGTTTCTGGTCCTACGAGCAAGAGTTGTTTTCTGGTAAGAAGAGTCACTATTGTGCTCCCATTGCCATACACAGTGCAAATAGCGCTCGCGTCTGTTCGCAGCAAGTACAGTGTATTGGACTGAAGAGGAACTACTGTTCTTGTCAGTTTCCTAAGCAGAGTTGAACTAGATATGGCCCCTGTGTGTAGAAAGCACAGTTCTTTTGTTCTGAGCAAGCTCACTCTTAGGACCCCATAGGAAACACTTTAGAGTAGTAGAGGGCTCTTTTCTCAAAAGCAGAGTGTGTTTCTTGCAAGTCGAGGTAGCGTTTGTTTCCCAGTCCTAAATGGAGTTGAATCACATGCAGTTTCTGGTGCTACGAGCAATAGTTGTTTTCTGGTAAGAAGAGTCACTATTTCTCTACCATTTTCATACACAGGGCAAATAGCACTCGCGTCTGTTCCGAGCAACTAGAGTGTATTGGACTGAAGAGGATCTACTATTCTTGTCAGTTTCCTAAGCAGCATTGAAATAGATATGACCGTGTGTGTAGGAAGCACAGTTCTTTTGTTCTCAGCAAGCTCACTGTTCGGATCCCTTAGGAAATACAGTAGAGTAGAAGATTTTTCTTTTCTCAAAAGCAGAGTGTGTTTCTTGTAAGGCGAGCTAGCGTTTGTTTCCCAGTCCTAAATGGAGTTGAATCCCATGCAGGTTTTTGGTCCTACGAGCAAGAGTTTTTTTCTGGAAAGAAGAGTCACTATTGCACTCCCCTTGCTATACACAGGGCAAATAGCACTGGCGTCTGTTCCCAGCATGTGCAGTGTATTGGACTGAAGAGGATCTACTGTTCCTGTCAGTTTCCTAAGCAGAGTTGAATTAAATATAGTCGGTGTGTGTAGGAAGCACAGTTCTTTTGTTCTGAGCAAGCTCACTCTTCTGGCCCTGTAGGAAACACATTAGAGTAGAAGAGTGCTCTTTTCTCAAAAGCAGAGAGTGTTTCCTGTAAGGTAAGCTAGCGTTTGTTTCCCAGTCCTAAATGGAGTAAAATCACATGCAGTTTCTGGTCCTACGAGCAAGAGTTGTTTTCTGGTAAGAAGAGTCACTATTGCGCTCCCATTGTCATACACAGGGCAAATAGCACTGGCGTCTATTCCCAGCATGTACAGTGTATTGGACTGAAGAGGATCTACTGTTCTTGTCAGTTTCCTGAGCAGAATTGAACTAGATATGGCCGTGTGTGTAGGAAGCACAGTTCTTTTGTTCTGAGCAAGCTCACTGTTTTGGCACTATAGGAAACACAGTAGATTAGAAGAGTGCCCTTTTCTCAAAAACAGAGTGTGTTTCTTGTAAGGCGAGCTAGCGTTTGTTTCCCAGTCCTAAAAGGAGTTTAATCACATGCAGTTTCTGGTCCTATGAGCAAGAGTTGTTTTCTGGTAATTAGAGTCACTATTGGACTCCCATTGTCATACACAAGGCAAAAAGCACTGGCGTCTATTCCCAGCATGTTCAGTGTATTGGACTGAAGAGGATCTACTGTTCTTGTCATTTTCCTAAGCAGAATTGAACCAGATATGGCTGTGTGTGTAGGAAGCACAGTTCTTTTGTTCTGAGCAAGCTCACTGTTCTGGCTCAATAGGAAACACAACAGAGTAGAAGAGTGCTCTTTTCTCAAAAGCAGATTGTGTTTCTTGTAAGGCAAGCTAGAGTTTGTTTCCCAGTCCTAAGTTGAGTTGAATCACATGCAGTTTCTAGTTCCAGGAGCAAGAGTTGTTTTCTGGTAAGAAGAGTCACTATTGCGCTCCCATTGTCATACACAGGGCAAATAGCACTGGCGTCTGTTCCCAGCATTTACAGTGTATTGGACTGAAGAGGATCTACTGCTCTTGTCATTTTCCTCTGCAGAATTGATCTAGATATGGCCCGTGTGTGTAGGAAGCACACTTCTTTTGTTCTGAGTAAGCTCACTGTTCTGGCCCTATAGGAAACACATTAGAGTAGAAGAGTGCTCTTTTCTCAAAAGCAGAGTGTGTTTCCTGTAAGGCAAGCTAGCGTTTGTTTCCCAGTCCTAAATGGAGTAAAATCACATGCAGTTTCTGGTCCTATGAGCAAGAGTTGTTTTCTGGTAAGAAGAGTCACTATTTCGCTCCCATTGTCATACACAGGGCAAATAGCACTGGCGTCTGTTCCCAGCAAGTACAGTGTATTGGACTGAAGAGGATCTACTGTTCTTGTCAGTTTACTAAGCAGAATTGAACTAGATATGGTCGTGTGTGTAGGAAGCACAGTTCTTTTGTTCTGAGCAAGCTCACTGTTTTGGCCTTATAGGAAACACATTAGAGTAGAAGAGTGCTCTTTTCTCAAAAGCAGAGTGCTTTTCTTGTAAGGTGAGCTAGCGTTTGTTTCCCAGTCCTAAATTGAGTTGAGTCACAAGCAGTTTCTGGTCCTACGAGCAAGAGTTGTTTTCTGGTAAAAAGAGTCACTATTGTGCTCCCATTGCCATACACAGGGCAAATAGCACTCGCATCTGTTCCCAGCAAGTACAGTGTATTGGGCTGAATAGGAGCTACTGTTCTTGTCAGTTTCCTAAGGAGAATTGAACTAGATATGGCCATGTGTGTAGGAAGCAAAGTTCTTTTGTTCTGAGTAAGCTCACTGTTCGAACCCCTTTGGAAACACTGTAGAGTAGAAGAGTGCTCTTTTCTCAAAAGCAGAGTGTGTTTCTTGTAAGGCGAGCTTGCGTTTGTTTCCCAGTCCTAAATGGAGTTGAATCACATGCAGTTTCTGGTCCTACGAGCAAGAGTTGTTTTCTGGTAAGAAGAGTCACTATTGAGCTCCAATTGTCATACACAGGGCAAATAGTGCTGGCGTCTATTCCCAGCATGTACAGTGTATTGGACTGATGAGGATCTACTGTTCTTGTCAGTTTCCTAAGCAGAGTTGAACTAGATATGGCCCGTGTGTGTAGGAAGCACAGTTCTTTTGTTTTGAGCAAGCTCACTGTTTTGGCCCTATAGGAAACACATTAGAGTAGAAGAGGGCTCTTTTCTCAAAAGCAGAGTGTGTTTCTTGTAAGGCGAGCTAGAGTTTGTTTCCCACTCCTAAATTGAGTTGAATCACATGCAGTTTCTAGTTCTAGGAGCAAGAGTTGTTTTCTGGTAAGAAGAGTCACTATTGCGCTCCCATTGTCATACACAGGGCAAATAGCACTGGCGTCTATTCCCAGCATGTACAGTGTATTGGACTGAAGAGGATCTACTGCTCTTGTCATTTTCCTCTGCAGAATTGATCTAGATATGGCCCGTGTGTGTAGGAAGCACACTTCTTTTGTTCTGAGCAAGCTCACTGTTCTGGCCCTATAGGAAACACAGTAGAGTAGAAGAGTGCTCTTTTCTAAAAAGCAGAGTGTGTTTCTTGTAAGGCCAGCTGGCGTTTGTTTCCAGTCCTAAATGGAGTTGAATCACATGCAGTTTGTGGTCCTACGAGCAAGAGTTGTTTTCTGGTAAGAAAAGTCACTATTGCGCTCCCATTTCCATGCACAGTGCAAATAGCACTCGCTTCTGTTCTCAGCAAGTACAGTGTATTGGACTGAAGAGGAGCTACTGTTCTTGTCAGTTTCCTAAGCAGACTTGAACTAGATAGGGCCCGTGAGTGTAGGAAGCACAGTTCTATTGTTCTGAGCAAGCTCACTGTTAAGACCCAATAGGAATCACAGTAGAGTAGATGAGTGCCCTATTCTCAGAAGCAGAATGTGTTTCTTGTAAGGCGAGCCAGCATTTGTTTCCCAGTCCTAAATGAACTTGAATCACATGCAGTTTCTGGTCCTAGGAGCAAGAGTTGTTTTCTGGTAAGAAGAGTCACTATTGCACTCTCATTGTCATACACAGGGCAAACAGCCCTGGCGTCTGTTCCCAGCATGTACATTGTACTGGACTGAAGAGGATCTACTGTTCTTGACAGTTTCCTAAGCAGAGTTGAAATAGATATGGCCCGTGTGTGTAGGAAGCACAGTTCTTTTTTTCTGAGCAAGTTTACTGTTTTGGCGCTATAGGAAACACAGTAGAGTAGAAGAGTGCCCTTTTCTCAAAATCAGAGTGTGTTTCTTGTAAGGCAACCTGTGTTTGTTTCCCACTCCTAAATGGAGGTGAATCACATGCAGTTTTTGGTCCTATGAGCAAGAGTTGTTTTCTGGTAAGGAAAGTCACTATTGGGCTCCCATTGCCATAGAGAGTGCAAATAGCACTCGCGTCTGTTCCCAGCAAGTACAGTGTTTTGGACTGAAGAGGAGTTACTGTTCTTGTCAGTTTCCTAAACAGAGTTGAACTAGATATGGCCCGTGTGTGTAGGAAGCACAGTTCTTTTGTTCTGAGCAAGCTCACTGTTCGGACCCAATAGGAAACACAGTAGAGTAGAAGAGTGCCCTTTTCTCAGAAGCAGAGTGTGCTTCTTGTAAGGCGAGCTAGCGTTTGTTTCCCAGTCCTAAATGGAGTTGAATCTCATGCAGTTTCTGGTCCTACGAGCAAGAGTTGTTTTCTGGTAAGAAGAGTCACTATTGCGCTCTCATTGTCACACAGGGCAAACAGGACTGGCGTCTCTTACCAGCAATTACAGTGTATTGGACTGAAGAGGAGCTACTGTTCTAATCAGTTTCCTAAGCACAGTTAAATTCGATATGGCACGTGTGTTTAGGAAGCACAGTTCTTTTGTTCTGAGCAAGCTCACTATTCTGGCCCTATAGTAAACACAGTAGAGTAGAAGAGTACTCTTTTCTCAAAAGCAGAGGGTGTTTCTTGTAATGCGAGCTAGCATTTGTTTCCCAGTCCTAAATGGAGTTGAATCACATGCAGTTTCTGGTCCTACAAGCAAGAGTGGTTTTCTGGTAGGGAAAGTCACTATTGTGCTCCCATTGCCATACACAGGGCAAAAAGCACTGGCGTCTGTTCCCAGCAAGTACAGTGTATTGGGCTGAAGAGGATCTGCTGTTCTTGTCAGTTTCCTAAGCAGAATTGAACCAGATATGGCCGTGTGTGTAGAAAGCACAGTTCTTTTGTTCTGAGCAATCTCGCTGTTCGTCCCCTTAGGAAACACTGTAGAGTAGAAGAGTGCTCTTTCCTCAAAAGCAGAGTGTGTTTCTTGTAAGTCGAGCTAGCGTTTGTTTCCCAGTACTAAATGGAGTTGAATCACATGCAGTTTCTGGTCCTACGAGCAAGAGTTGTTTTCTGGTAAGAAGAATCACTATTGTGCTCCCATTGTCATACACAGGGCAAATAGCACTAGCGTCTGTTTACAGCAAGTACAGTGTATTGGACTGAAGAGGATCTACTGTTCTTGTCAGTTTCCTAAGAAGAGTTGGAAAAGATATGGCCCGTGTGTGTAGGAAGCACAGTTCTTTTTTTCTGAGCAAGCTCACTCTTCAGACCCTATAGGAAACACAGTAGAGTAGAAGTGTGCTCTTTTCTCAAAAGCAGAGTGTATTTCTTGTAACGCGAGCTAGTGTTTGTTTCCCAGTCCTAAATAGTGTTGAATCCCATGCAGTTTCTGGTCCTACGAGCAAGAGTTGTTTTCTGGTAAGGAAAGTCACTATTGCGCTCCCATCGCCATACACAGTGCAAATAGCACTGGAGTCTGTTCCCATCAAGTACAGTGTATTGGACTGAAGAGGAGCTACTGTTCTTGTCAGTTTCCTAAGCAGAGTTGAACTGGATATGGCCCGTGTGTGTAGGATGCACACTTCTTCTGTTCTGAGCAAGCTTACTGTTCGGATCCCATAGGAAACACAGTAGAGTAGAAGAGTGCTCTTTTCTCAAAAGCAGAGTGTGTTTCTTGTAAGGCGAGCTAGCGTTTGTTTCCCAGTCCTAAATGGAGTTGAATCCCATGCAGTTTTTGGTCCTATGAGCAAGAGTTGTTTTCTGGAAAGAAGAGTCACTATTGCGCTCCCATTGCTATACACAGGGCAAATAGCACTGGCGTCTGTTCCCAGCATGTGCAGTGTATTGGACTGAAGAGGATCTACTGTTCTTGGCAGTTTCCTAAGCAGAGTTGAATTAAATATAGTCGGTGTGTGTAGGAAGCACAGTTCTTTTGTTCTGAGCAAGCTCACTCTTCTGGCCCTATAGGAAACACAGTAGAGTAGAAGAGTGCTCTTTTCTCAAAAGCAGAGTGTGTTTCCTGTAAGGCAAGCTAGCGTTTGTTTCCCAGTCCTAAATGGAGTAAAATCACATGCAGTTTCTGGTCCTACGAGCAAGAGTTGTTTTCTGGTAAGAAGAGTCACTATTGCGCTCCCATTGTCATACACAGGGCAAATAGCACTTTCGTCTATTCCCAGCATGTACAGTGTATTGGACTGAAGAGGATCTACTGTTATTGTCAGTTTTTTAACCAGAATTGAACTAGATATGGCCGTGTGTGTAGAAAGCACAGTTCTTTTGTTTTGAGCAAGCTCACTGTTTTGGCCCTATAGGAAACACAGAAGAGTAGAAGAGTGCCCTTTTCTCAAAAACAGTGTGTTTCTTGTAAGGCAAGCTAGCGTTTGTTTTTCAGTCCTAAATGGAGTTGAATCACACGCAGTTTCTGGTCCTATGACCAAGAGTTGTTTTCTGGTAAGAAGAGTCACTATTGCGCTCCCATTGTCATACACAGGGCAAATAGCACTGGCGTCTGTTCCCAGCATGTACAGTGTATCGGACTGAAGAGGATCTACTGTTCTTGTCAGTTTCCTACGCAGAATTGATGTAGATATGGCCCGTGTTGGTAGGAAGCACAGTTCTTTTGTTCTGAGCAAGCTCTCTGTTCTGGCTCAATAGGAAACACAATAGAGTAGAAGAGTGCTCTTTTCTCAAAAGCAGATTGTGTTTCTTGTAAGGCAAGCTAACATTTGTTTCCCAGTCCTAAATGGAGTTGAATCACATGCAATTTTGGGTCCCATGAGCAAAAGTTGTTTTCTGGAAAGAAGAGTCACTATTGCGCTCCCATTGCCATACACAGTGCAAATAGCACTGGCGTCTGTTCCCAGCAAGTACAGTTTATTGGACTGAAGAGGATCTACTGTTCTTGTCAGTTTCTTAAGCAGATTTGAACTAGATATGGCCGCGTGTGTAAGAAGCACAGTTCTTTTTTTCTGAGCAAGCTCACTGTTTTGGCTCTATAGGAAACACAGTAGAGTAGAAGAGTGCTCTTTTCTCAAAAACACAGTGTGTTTCTTGTAAGGCACTCTAGCATTTGTTTCCCAGTCCTAAATGGAGTTGAATCACATGCACTTTTTGGTCCCATGAGCAAGAGTTGTTTTCCTGAAAGAAGAGTCACTATTGTGCTCACATTGCCATACACAGTGCAAATAGCACTGGCGTCTGTTCCCAGCAAGTACAGTGTATTGGACTGAAGAGGAGCTACTGTTCTTGTCAGTTTCCTAAGCAGAGTTGAACTAGATATGGCCCGTGTGTGTAGGAAGCACGGTTCTTTTGTTCAGAGCAAGCTCACTGTTCGGACCCTGTAGGAAACACAGTAGACTAGAAAAGCTCTCTTTTCTCAAAAGCAGAGTGTGTTTATTGTAAGGTGAGCTAGCGTTTGTTTCCTAGTTCTAAATGGATTTGAATCACATGCAGTTTCTAGTTCTAGGAGCAAGAGTTGTTTTCTGGTAAGAAGAGTCACTATTGCGCTCCCATTGTCATACACAGGGCAAATAGCACTGGCATCTGTTCCCAGCATGTACAGTGTATTGGACTGAAGAGGATCTACTGTTCTTGTCATTTTCCTCTGCAGAATTGTTCTAGATATGGAACGTGTGTGTAGCAAGCACTCTTCTTTTTTTCTGAGCAAGCTCACTGTTTTGGCCCTATAGGAAACACAGTAGAGTAGAAGAGTGCTCTTTTCTCAAAAGCAGAGTGTGTTTCTTGTAACGCCAGCGGGCGTTTGTTTCCAGTCCTGAATGGAGTTGAATCACATGCAGTTTTTGGTCCTACGAGCAAGAGTTGTTTTCTGGTAAGAAGAGTCACTATTGTGCTCCCATTTCCATACACAGTGTAAATAGCATTCGCGTCTGTTCCCAGCAAGTACAGTGTTTTGTACTGAAGAGGAGCTACTGTTCTTGTCAGTTTCCTAAGCAGAGTTGAACTAGATATGGCCCGTGTGTGTAGGAAGCACAGTTCTTTTGTTCTGAGCAAACTCACTGTTCGCACCCCATAGGAAACACAGTAGAGTAGATGAGTGGCCTTTTCTCAGAAGCAGAATGTGTTTCTTCTAAGGCGAGCTAGCGTTTGTTTCCCAGTCCTAAATGGAGTTGAATCACATGCAGTTTCTCGTCCTACCAGCAAGAGTTGTTTTCTGCTAGGAAGAGTCACTATTGCGTTCCCATTGTCATACACAGGGCAAATAGCACTGGCGTCTATTCCCAGCATGTACAGTCTATTGGACTGAAGAGGATCTACTGTTCTTGTCAGTTTCCTAAGCAGAATTGAACTAGATATGGTCGTGTGTGTAGGAAGCACAGTTCTTTTGTTCTGAGCAAGCACACTGTTTTGGCCCTATAGGAAACACATTAGAGTAGAAGAGTGCTCTTTTCTCAAAAGCAGAGTGTGTTTCTTGTAATGCGAGCTAGCGTTTGTTTCCCAGTCCTAAATTGAGTTGAGTCACATGCAGTTTCTGGTCCTACGAGCAAGAGTTGTTTTCTGGTAAGAAGAGTCACTATTGTGCTCCCATTGCCATACACAGGGCAAATAGCACTCGCGTCTGTTCCCAGCAAGTACAGTGTATTGGGCTGAATAGGAGCTACTGTTCTTGTCAGTTTCCTAAGGAGAATTGAATTAGATATGGCCGTGTGTGTAGGAAGCACAGTTCTTTTGTTCTGAGTAAGCTCACTGTTCGGACCCCTTAGGAAACACTGTAGAGTAGAAGAGTGCTCTTTTCTCAAAAGCAGAGTGTGTTTCTTGTAAGGCGAGCTTGTGTTTGTTTCCCAGTCCTAAAGGGAGTTGAATCACATGCAGTTTCTGGTCCTACGAGCAAGAGTTGTTTTCTGGTAAGAAGAGTCACTATTGAGCTCCCATTGTCATACACAGGGCAAATAGCGCTGGCGTCTATTCCCAGCATGTACAGTGTATTGGACTGATGAGGATCTACTGTTCTTGTCAGTTTCCTAAGCAGAGTTGAACTAGATATGGCCCGTGTGTGTAGGAAGCACAGTTCTTTTGTTTTGAGCAAGCTCACTGTTTTGGCCCTATAGGAAACACATTAGAGTAGAAGAGTGCCCTTTTATCAAAAGCAGAGTGTGTTTCTTGTAAGGCGAGCTAGCGTTTGTTTCCCACTCCTAAATTGAGTTGAATCACATGCAGTTTCTAGTTCTAGGAGCAAGAGTTGTTTTCTGGTAAGAAGACTCACTATTGTGCTCCCATTGTCATACACAGGGCAAATAGCACTGGCGTCTGTTCCCAGCATGTACACTGTATTGGACTGAAGAGGATCTACTGCTCTTGTCATTTTCCTCTGCAGAATTGATCTAGATATGGCCCATGTGTAGAGAGCACACTTCTTTTGTTCTGAGCAAGCTCACTGTTTTGGCCCTATAGGAAACACAGTAGAGTAGAAGAGTGCTCTTTTCTCAAAAGCAGAGTGTGTTTCTTGTAAGGCCAGCTGGCGTTTGTTTCCAGTCCTAAATGGAGTTGAATCACATGCAGTTTTTGGTCCTACGAGCAAGTGTTGTTTTCTGGTAAGAAGAGTCACTATTGCGCTCCCATTTCCATACACAGTGCAAATAGCACTCGCGTCTGTTCTCAGCAAGTACAGTGTATTGGACTGAAGAGGAGCTACTGTTCTTGTCAGTTTCCTAAGCAGACTTGAACTAGATATGGCCCGTGAGTGTAGGAAGCACAGTTCTATTGTTCTGAGCAAGCTCACTGTTCGGACCCAATAGGAATCACAGTAGAGTAGATGAGTGCCCTATTCTCAGAAGCAGATTGTGTTTCTTGTAAGGCGAGCCAGCATTTGTTTCCCAGTCCTAAATGGACTTGAATCACATGCAGTTTCTGGTCCTAGGAGCAAGAGTTGTTTTCTGGTAAGAAGAGTCACTATTGCACTCTCATTTTCATACACAGGGCAAACAGCCCTGGCGTCTGTTCCCAGCATGTACATTGTACTGGACTGAAGAGGATCTACTGTTCTTGACAGTTTCCTAAGCAGAGTTGAACTAGATATGGCCCGTGAGTGTAGGAAGCACAGTTCTTTTTTTCTGAGCAAGCTTACTGTTTTGGCGCTATAGGAATCTCAGTAGAGTAGAAGAGTGCCCTTTTCTCAAAATCAGAGTGTGTTTCTTGTAAGGCAACCTGCGTTTGTTTCCCAGTCCTAAATGGAGGTGAATCACATGCAGTTTTTGGTCCTATGAGCAAGAGTTGTTTTCTGGTAAGGAAAGTCACTATTGGGCTCCCATTGCCATAGAGAGTGCAAATAGCACTCGCGTCTGTTCCCAGCAAGTACAGTGTTTTGGACTGAAGAGGATTTACTGTTCTTGTCAGTTTCCTAAACAGAGTTGAACTAGATATGGCCCGTGTGTGTAGGAAGCACAGTTCTTTTGTTCTGAGCAAGCTCACTGTTCGGACCCAATAGGAAACACAGTAGAGTAGAAGAGTGCCCTTTTCTCAGAAGCAGAGTGTGCTTCTTGTAAGGCGAGCTAGCGTTTGTTTCCCAGTCCTAAATGGAGTTGAATCTCATGCAGTTTCTGGTCCTACGAGCAAGAGTTGTTTTCTGGTAAGAAGAGTCACTATTGCGCTCCCATTGTCACACAGGGCAAACAGGACTGGCGTCTCTTACCAGCAAGTACAGTGTATTGGACTGAAGAGGAGCTACTGTTCTTGTCAGTTTCTTAAGCAGAGTTGAACTAGATATGGCCCGTGTGTGTAGGAAGCAGATTCTTTTGTTCTGAGCAAGCTCACTGTTTTGGCCCTATAGGAAACACAGTAGAGTAGAAGAGTACCCTTTTCTCAAAATCAGAGTGTGTTTCTTGTAAGGCGAGCTAGCGTTTGTTTCCCAGCCCTAAATGGAGTTGAATCTCATGCAGTTTCTGGTCCTACGAGCAAGAGTTGTTTTCTGGTAAGAAAAGTCACTGTTACGCTCCCATTTCCATACACAGTGCAAATAACACTCACGTCTGTTCCCAGCAAGTACAGTGTATTGGAATAAAGGGGAGCTACTGTTCTAGTCAGTTTCCTAAGCACAGTTAAATTCGATATGGCACGTGTGTTTAGGAAGCACAGTTCTTTTGTTCTGAGCAAGCTCACTATTCTGGCCTTATAGTAAACACAGTAGAGTAGAAGAGTACTCTTTTCTCAAAAGCAGAGGGTGTTTCTTGTAATGCGAGCTAGAATTTGTTTCCCAGTCCTAAATGGAGTTGAATCACATGCAGTTTCTGGTCCTATGAGGAAGAGTTGTTTTCTGGTAGGGAAAGTCACTATGGTGCTCCCATTGCCATACACAGGGCAAATAGCACTGGCGTCTGTTCCCAGCAAGTACAGTGTATTTGGCTGAAGAGGATCTACAGTTCTTGTCAGTTTCCTAAGCAGAATTGAACCAGATATGGCCATGTGTGTAGTAAGCACAGTTCTTTTGTTCTGAGCAATCTCGCTGTTCGTCCCCTTAGGAAACACTGTAGAGTAGAAGAGTGCTCTTTCCTCAAAAGCAGAGTGTGTTTCTTGTAAGTCGAGCTAGCGTTTGTTTCCCAGTACTAAATGGAGTTGAATCACATGCAGTTTCTGGTCCTACGAGCAAGAGTTGTTTTCTGGTAAGAAGAATCACTATTGTGCTCCCATTGTCATACACAGGGTAAATAGCACTAGCGTCTGTTTACAGCAAGTACAGTGTATTGGACTGAAGAGGAGCTACTGTTCTTGTCAGTTTCCTAAGCAGAATTGAACTAGATATGGCCCGTGTGTGTAGGAAGCAGAGTTCTTTTGTTCTGAGCAAGCTCACTGTTTTGGCCCTATAGGAAACACAGTAGAGTAGAAGAGTACCCTTTTCTCAAACGCAGAGTGTGTTTCTTGTAATGCGAGCTAGCGTTTTTTTCCCGGTTCAAAATGGAGTTGAATCACATGCATTTTTTGGTCCTACGAGGAAGAGTTGTTTTCTGGTAAGAAGAGTCACTATTGCGCTACCATTGTCATACACAGGGCAAATAGCACTGGCGTCTATTCCCAGCATGTACAGTGTATTGGACTGAAGAGGATCTACTGTTCTTGTCAGTTTCCTAAGCAGAATTGAACTAGATATGGACGTTTGTGTAGGGCGCACAGTTCTTTTGTTCTGAGCAAGCTCACTCTTTTGGCCCTATATGAAACACAGTAGAGTAGAAGAGTGCTCTTTTCTCAAAAGCAGAGTGTGTTTCTGGTAAGGCGATCTAGCGTTTGTTTCCCATTCATAAATGGATTTGAATCGCATGCAGTTTTCGGTCCCATGAGCAAGAGTTGTTTTCTGGTAAAAAGAGTCACTATTGCGCTCCCACTGTCATACACAGGGCAAATAACACTGGATTCTGTTCCCAGCAAGTACAGTGTATTGGACTGAAGAGGAGCTACTGTTCTTGTCAGTTTCCTAAGCAGACTTGAACTAGATATGGCCCGTGTGTGTAGGAAGCACAGTTGTTTTTTTCTGAGCAAGCTCAATGTTCGAACCCAATAAGAAACACAGTAGAGTAGATGAGTGGCCTTTTCTCAGAAGCAGAATGTGTTTATTGTAAGGCGAGCTAGCCGTGTTTCCCAGTCCTAAATGGAGTTGAATCACATGCAGTTTCTCGTCCTCCCAGCAAGAGTTGTTTTCTGGTAGGAAGAGTCACTATTGTGTTCCCATTGTCATACACAGGGCAAATAGCACTGGCGTCTGTTCCCAGCATGTACAGTGTATTGGACTGAAGAGGATCTACTGTTCTTGTCAGTTTCCTAAGCAGAATTGAACTAGATATGGCCGTGTGTGTAGGAAGCACAGTTCTTTTGTTCTGAGCAAGCTCACTGTTTTGGCCCTATAGGAAACACAGTAGAGTAGAAGAGTGCTCTTTTCTCAAAAGCAGAGTGTGTTTCTTGTAAGGCGAGCTAGCGTTTGTTTCCCAGTCCTAAATGGAGTTGAATCACATGCAGTTTTCGGTCCCATGAGCAAGAGTTGTTTTCGGGTAAGGAAAGTCAATATTGTGCTCCCATTCCCATGCACAGTGCAAATAGCACTCGAGTCTGTGCCCAGCAAGTACAGTGTATTGGACTGAAGAGGAGCTACTGTTCTTGTCAGTTTCTAAAGCAGAGTTGAACTAGATATGGCCCGTGTGTGTAGGAAGCACAGTTCTTTTGTTCTGAGCAAGCTCACTGTTCGGACCCAATAGGAAACACAGTAGAGTAGATGAGTGCCCTATTATCAGAAGCAGAATGTGTTTCTTGTAAGGCAAGCTAGCGTTTGTTTCCCAGTCCTAAATGGAGTTGAATCACATGCAGTTTCTGGTCCTACGAGCAAGAGTTGTTTTCTGGTAAGAAGAGTCACTATTGCACTGACATTGTCATACACAGGGCAAACAGCCCTGGCGTCTGTTCCCAGCATGTACAGTGTATTGGACTGAAGGGGATCTATTGTTCTTGTCAGTTTCCTAAGCAGAGTTGAACTAGATATGGCCCGTCTGTGTAGGAAGCACAGTTCTTTTGTTCTGAGCAAGCTCATTGTTCGGACCCCATAAAAAACACAGTAGAGTAGAATAGTGCCCTTTTCTCAGAAGCAGAGTGTGTTTCTTGTAAGGCGAGCTAGGGTTGGTTTCCCAGTCCTAAATGGAGTTGAATCTCATGCAGTTTCTGGTCCTACGAGCAAGAGTTGTTTTCTGGTAAGAAGAGTCACTATTGCGCTCCCATTGTCATACACAGGGCAAACAGCACTGGCGTCTGTTACCAGCAAGTACAGTGTATTGGACTGAAGAGGAGCTACTGTTCTTGTCAGTTTCTTAAGCAGAGTTGAACTAGATATGGCCCGTGTTTGTAGGAAGCAGAGTTCTTTTGTTCTGAACAACCTCACTGTTTTGGCCCTATTGGAAACACAGTAGAGTAGAAGATTACCCTTTTCTCAATAGCAGAGTGTGTTTCTTGTAAGGCGAGCTAGCGTTTCTTTCCCAGTCCTAAATGGAGTTGAATCACATGCAGTTTCTAGTTCTACGAGCAAGAGTTGTTTTCTCATAACAAGAGTCACTATTGTGCTCCCATTGTCGTACACAGGGCAAATAGCACTGGCGTCTGTTCCCAGCATGTACAGTGTATTGGACTGACGAGGATCTACTGTTCTTGTCATTTTCCTCTGCAGAATTGATCTAGATATGGCCCGTGTGTGTAGGAAGCACACTTCTTTTGTTCTAAGAAAGCTCACTGTCCTGGCCCTATAGGAAACACAGTAGAGTAGAAGAGTGCTCTTTTCTCAAAAGCAGAGTGTGTTTCTTGTAAGGCCAGCTGGCGTTTGCTTCCAGTCCTAAATGGAGTTGAATCACATGCAGTTTTTGGTCCTACGAGCAAGAGTTGTTTTCTGGTAAGAAGAGTAACTATTGCGCTCCCATTTCGATACACAGTGCAAATAACACTCGCGTCTGTTTCCAGCAAGTACAGTGTATTGTAATAAAGCAGAGCTACTGTTCTTGTCAGTTTCCTAAGCACAGTTAAATTAGATATGGCACGTGTGTGTGGGAAGCACAGTTCTTTTGTTCTGAGCAAGCTCACTATTCTGGCCCTATAGTAAACACAGTAGAGTAGAAGAGGACTCTTTTCTCAAAAGCAGAGCGTGTTTCTTGTAAGGCGAACTAGCATTTGTTTCCCAGTCCTAAATGGAGTTGAATCACATGCAGTTTCTGGTCCTACGAGCAAGAGTTGTTTTCTGGTAAGGAAAGTCACTATTGCGCTCCCATTGACATACACAGTGCAAATAGCACTCGCCTCTATTCCCAGCAAATACACTGTATTGGACTGAAGAGGAGGTACTGTTCTTGTCAGTTTCCTAAGCAGAGTTGAACTAGATATGGCCGCTGTGTGTAGGAAGCACATTTCTTTTGTTCTGAGCAAGCTCACTGTTTGGACCACATAGGAAACACAGTAGAGTAGAAGAGTGTTCTTTTCTCAAAAGCAGAGTGTGTTTCTTGGAAGGCGAGCTAGCGTTTGTTTCCCAGTACTAAATGGAGTTGAATCACATGCAGTTTCTGTTCCTACAAGCAAGATTTGTTTTGTGGTAAGAAGAGTCACTATTGTGCTTCCATTGCCATACACAGTACAAATAGAACTGGCGTCTGTTCCCAGCAAGTACAGTGTATTGGACTGAAGAGGAGCTACTGTTCTTGTAGTTTCCTAAGCAGAGTTGAACGAGATATAGTCGGTGTGTGTAGGAAGCACAGTTGTTTTGTTCTGAGCAAGCTCACTTTTCTGGCCCTACAGGAAACACATTAGAGTAGAAGAGTGCTCTTTTCTCAAAAGCAGAGTGAGTTTCTTGTAAGGCGAGCTAGCGTTTGTTTCCCAGTCCTAAATGGAGTTGAATCACATGCAGTTTTTGGTCCCATGAGCAAGAGTTGTTTTCTGGAAAGAAGAGTCACTATTGCGCTCCCATTGCCATACACAGTGCAAATAGCACTGGCGTCTGTTCCCAGCAAGTACAGTGTATTGGACTGAAGAGGAGCTACTGTTCTTGTCAGTTTCCTAAGGAGAGTTGAACTAGATATGGCCCGTGTGTAGTAAGCACGGATCTTTTGTTCAGAGCAAGCTCACTGTTCAGACCCCATAGGAAACACATTAGAGTAGATGAGTTGTCTTTTCTCAAAAGCAGAGTGTGTTTATTGTAAGGCGAGCTAGCGTTTGTTTCCCAGTTCTAAATGGAGTTGAATCTCATGCAGTTTCTGGTCCTACGAGCAAGAGTTGTTTTCTGGTAAGAAGAGTCACTATTGCGCTCCTATTGTAATACACAGGGCAAATAGCACTGGCGTCTATTCCCAGCATGTACAGTGTACTGGACTGAAGAGGATCTACTGTTCTTGTCAGTTTCCTAAGCAAAATTGAACTAGATATGGCCGTGTGTGTAGGAAGCACAGTTCTTTTGTTCTGAGCAAGCTCACTGTTTTGGCCCTATAGGAAACACAGTAGAGTAGAAGAGTGCCCTTTTCTCAAAAGTAGAGTGTGCTTCTTGTAAGGTGACCTAGCGTTTGTTTCCCAGTCCTAAATGGAGTTGAATCACATGCAGTTTTTGTTCCTAAGAGCAGGAGTTGTTTTCGGGTAAGAAGAGTCACTATTGCGCTCCCATTGCCATACACAGTACAAATAGCACTGGCGTCTGTTCCCAGCAACTACAGTGTATTGGACTGAAGAGGAGCTACTGTTCTTGTCAGTTTCCAAAGCAGAGTTGAACGAGATATAGTCGGTGTGTGTAGGAAGCACAGTTCTTTTGTTCTGAGCAAGCTCACTTTTCTGGCCCTACAGGAAACACATTAGAGTAGAAGAGTGCTCTTTTCTCAAAAGCAGAGTGAGTTTCTTGTAAGGCGAGCTAGCGTTTGTTTCCCAGTCCTAAATGGAGTAAAATCACATGCAGTTTCTGTTCCTACGAGCAAGAGTTGTTTTCTGGTAAGAAGAGTCACTATTGCGCTCCTATTGTAATACACAGGGCAAATAGCACTGGCGTCTATTCCCAGCATGTACAGTGTATTGGACTGAAGAGGATCTACTGTTTTTGTCAGTTTCCTAAGCAGAATTGAACTAGATATGGCCGTGTGTGTAGGAAGCACAGTTCTTTTGTTCTGAGCAAGCTCACTGTTTTGGCCCTATAGGAAACACAGTAGAGTAGAAGAGTGCCCTTTTCTCAAAAGTAGAGTGTGTTTCTTGCAAGGCGACCTAGCGTTTGTTTCCCAGCCCTAAATGGAGTTGAATCACATGCAGTTTTTGGTCCTACGAGCAAGAGTTGTTTTCTGGTAAGAAGAGTCACTATTGCGCTCCCATTGCCATACACAGTACAAATAGCACTGGCGTCTGTTCCCAGCAAGTACAGTGTATTGGACTGAAGAGGAGCTACTGTTCTTGTCAGTTTCCTAAGCAGAGTTGAATGAGATATAGTCGGTGTGTGTAGGAAGCACAGTTCTTTTGTTCTGAGCAAGCTCACTTTTCTGGCCCTATAGGAAACACATTAGAGTAGAAGAGTGCTCTTTTCTCAAAAGCAGAGTGAGTTTCTTGTAAGGCGAGCTAGCGTTTGTTTCCCAGTCCTAAATGGAGTTGAATCACATGCAGTTTTTGGTCCCATGAGCAAGAGTTGTTTTCTGGAAAGAAGAGTCACTATTGCGCTCCCATTGCTATACACAGTGCAAATAGCACTGGCGTCTGTTCCCAGCAAGTAGAGTGTATTGGACTGAAGAGGAGCTACTGTTCTTGTCAGTTTCCTAAGCAGAGTTGAACTGGATATGGCCCGTGTGTGTAGGAAGCACGGTTCTTTTGTTCGGAGCAAGCTCACTGTTCGGACCCCATAGGAAACACAGTAGAGTAGATGAGTTGTCTTTTCTCAAAAGCAGAGTGTGTTTATTGTAAGGCGAGCTAGCGTTAGTTTCCCAGTTCTAAATGGAGTTGAATCTCATGCAGTTTCTGGTCCTACGAGCAGGAGTTGTTTTCTGGTAAGGAAAGTCACTATTGCGCTCCCATTGCCACACACAGTGCAAATAGCACTCCCGTCTGTTACCATCAAGTACAGTGTATTGGACTGAAGAGGATCTACTGTTCTTGTCAGTTTCCTAAGAAGAGTTGGAATAGATATGGCCCGTGTGTGTAGGAAGCACAGTTCTTTTGTTCTTAGCAAGCTCACTCTTTGGACCCTATAGGAAACACAGTAGAGTAGAAGTGTGCTCTTTTCTCAAAAGCAGAGTGTATTTCTTGTAAGGCGAGCTAGTGTTTGTTTCCCAGTCCTAAATGGTGTTGAATCCCATGGAGTTTCTGGTCCTACGAGCAAGAGTGGTTTTCTGGTAAGAAGAGTAACTATTGTGCTCCCATTGCCATACACAGGGCAAATAGCACTGGCGTCTGTTCCCAGCAAGTACAGTGTATTGGACTGAAGAGGAGCTACTGTTCCTGTCAGTTTCCTAAGCAGAGTTGAACTGGATATGGCCCGTGTGTGTAGGAAGCACAGTTCCTTTTTTCTGAGCAAGCTCACTGTTCTGGCCCTATCGGAAACACATTAGAGTAGAAGAGTGCTCTTTTCTCAAAAGCAGAGTGTGTTTCTTGTAAGGCGAGCTAGCGTTTGTTTCCTAGTCCTAAATGGAGTTTAATCACATGCAGTTTCTGGTCCTGCGAGCAAGAGTTGTTTTCTGGTAAGAAGAGACAATATTGCGCTCCCATTGTCATACACAAGGCAAATAGCACTGGCATCTACTCCCAGCATGTACAGTGTATTAGACTGTAGAGGATCTACTGTTCTTGTCAGTTTCCTAAGCAGAATTGAACCAGATATGGCCGTGTGTCTAGGAAGCACAGTTCTTTTGTTCTGAGCAAGCTCACTGTTTTGGCTCTATAGGAAACACAGTAGAGTAGAAGAGTGCTCTTTTCTCAAAAGCAGAGTGTGTTTCTTGTAAGGAGAGCTAGCGTTTGTTTCCCAGTCCTAAAAGGAGTTGAATCACATGAAGTTTTTGGTCCCATGAGCAAGAGTTGTTTTCTGTAGGGAAAGTCACTATTGCGCTCCCATTCCCATACTCAGAGCAAATTCACTCGCGTCTGTTCCCAGCAAGTACAGTGTATTGGACTGAAGAGGAGATACTGTTCTTGTCAGTTTCCTAAGCAAGTTGAACTAGATATGGCCCGTGTGTGTAGGAAGCACAGTTCTTTTGTTCTGAGCAAGCTCACTGTTCAGATCCCATAGGAAACACAGTAGAGTAGAAGAGTGCTCTTTTCTCTAAAGCAGAGGGTGTTTCTTTTAAGGCGAGCTAGTGTTTGTTCCCGAGTCAGAAATGGAGTTGAATCCCATGCAGTTTCTGGTCCCACGAGCAAGAGATGTTTTCTGGTAAGAAGAGTCACTATTACGCTCCCATTGCCATATACAGTGCAAATAGCACTCGCGTCTGTTCCCAGGAAGTACATTGTATTGGACTGAAGAGGATCTACTATTCTTGTCAGTTTACTAAGCAGAATTGAACTAGATATGGCCGTGTGTAGGAAGCACAGTTCTTTTGTTCTGAGCAAGCTCACTGTTTTGGCCCTTTAGGAAAAACAGTAGAGTAGAAGAGTGCTCTTTTCTCAAAAGCAGAGTGTGTTTCTTGTAAGGCGAGCTAGCGTTTGTTTCCCAGTCCTAAATGGAGTTGAATCCCATGCAGTTTTTGGTCCTACGAGCAAGAGTTGTTTTCTGGAAAGAAGAGTCACTATTGCGCTCCCATTGCTATATACAGGGCAAATAACACTGGCAACTGTTCCCAGCATGTGCAGTGTATTGGACTGAAGAGGATCTACTGTTCTTGTCAGTTTCCTAAGCAGAGTTGAACTAAATATAGTCGGTGTGTGTAGGAAGCACAGTTCTTTTGTTCTGAGCAAGCTCACTCTTCGGGCCCTATAGGAATCACATTAGAGTAGAAGAGTGCTCTTTTCCAAAAGCAGAGTGTGTTTCTTGTCAGGCAAGCTAGCTTTTGTTTCCCAGTCCTAAATGGAGTAAAATCACATGCAGTTTCTGGTCCTATGAGCAAGAGTTGTTCTCTGGAGAGAAGAGTCACTATTGCGCTGCCATTGTCATACACAGGGCAAATAGCACTGGCGTCTATTCCCTGCATGTACAGTGTATTGGACTGAAGAGGAGCTACTGTTCTTGTCAGTTTCCTAAGCAGAGTTGAACTAGATATGGCCCGTGTGTGTAGGAAGCACGGTTCTTTTGTTCGGAGCAAGCTCACTGTTCGGACCCCATAGGAAACACAGTAGAGTAGATGAGTTGTCTTTTCTCAAAAGCAGAGTGTGTTTCTTGTAAGGCGAGCTAGCGTTTGTTTCCCAGTTCTAAATGGAGTTGAATCTCATGCCGTTTCTGGTCCTACGAGCAAGTGTTGTTTTCTGGTAAGGAAAGTCACTATTGCGCTCCCATTGCCACACACAGTGCAAATAGCACTCCCGTCTGTTACCATCAAGTACAGTGTATTGGACTGAAGAGGATCTACTGTTCTTGTCAGTTTCCTAAGAAGAGTTGGAATAGATATGGCCCGTGTGTGTAGGAAGCACAGTTATTTTGTTCTGAGCAAGCTCACTCTTCGGACCCTTTAGGAAACACAGTAGAGTAGAAGTGTGCTCTTTTCTCAAAAGCAGAGTGTATTTCATGTAACGCGAGCTAGAGTTTGTTTTCCAGTCAGAAATGGAGTTGAAACCCATGCAGTTTCTGGTCCTACGAGCAAGAGTTGTTTTCTGGTAAGAAGAGTCACTATTGTGCTCCCATTGCCATACACAGTGCAAATAGCACTGGCGTCTGTTCCCAGCAAGTACAGTGTATTGGACTGAAGACGAGCTACTGTTCTTGTCAGTTTCCTAAGCAGAGTTGAACTGGATATGGCCCGTGTGTGTAGGAAGCACACTTCTTCTGTTCTGAGCAAGCTCACTGTTCGGATCCCATAGGAAACACAGTAGAGTACAAGAGTGCTCTTTTCTCAAAAGCAGAGTGTGTTTCTTGTAAGGCGAGTTAGCGTTTGTTTCCCAGTCCTAAATGGAGTTGAATCACATGCAGTTTTTGGTCCTATGAGCAAGAGTTGTTTTCTGGTAAGAAGAGTCACTATTGTGCTCCCATTGCCATACACAGTACAAATAGCACTGGCGTCTGTTCCCAGCAAGTACAGTGTATTGGACTGAAGAGGAGCTACTGTTCTTGTCAGTTTCCTAAGCAGAGTTGAACGAGATTTAGTCGGTGTGTGTAGGAAGCACAGTTCTTTTGTTCTGAGCAAGCTCACTGTTTTGGCTCTATAGGAAACACAGTAGAGTAGAAGAGTGCTCTTTTCTCAAAAGCAGAGTGTGTTTCTTGTAAGGAGAGCTAGCGTTTGTTTCCCAGTCCTAAAAGGAGTTGAATCACATGAAGTTTTTGGTCCCATGAGCAAGAGTTGTTTTCTGTAGGGAAAGTCACTATTGCGCTCCCATTCCCATACTCAGAGCAAATTCACTCGCGTCTGTTCCCAGCAAGTACAGTGTATTGGACTGAAGAGGAGATACTGTTCTTGTCTGTTTCCTAAGCAGAGTTGAACTAGATATGGCCCGTGTGTGTAGGAAGCACAGTTCTTTTGTTCTGAGCAAGCTCACTGTTCAGACCCCATAGGAAACACAGTAGAGTAGAAGAGTGCTCTTTTCTCAAAAGCAGAGTGTGTTTCTTGTAAGGAGAGCTAGCGTTTGTTTCCCAGTCCTAAAAGGAGTTGAATCCCATGAAGTTTTTGGTCCCATGAGCAAGAGTTGTTTTCTGGTAAGAAGAGTCACTATTACGCTCCCATTGCCATATACAGTGCAAATAGCACTCGCGTCTGTTCCCAGGAAGTACAGTGTATTGGACTGAAGAGGATCTACTATTCTTGTCAGTTTACTAAGCAGAATTGAAATAGATATGGCCGTGTGTGTAGCAAGCACAGTTCTTTTGTTCTGAGCAAGCTCACTGTTTTGGCCCTTTAGGACCACACAGTAGAGTAGAAGAGTGCTCTTTTTTCAAAAGCAGAGTGTGTTTCTTGTAAGGGAGCTAGCGTTTGTTTCACAGTCTTAAATGGAGTTGAATCACATGCAGTTTCTGGTCCTACGAGCAAGAGTTGTTTTCTGGTAAGAAGAGACACTATTGCGCTCTCGTTGTCATACACAGGGCAAATAGCACTGGCATCTGTTCCCAGCATGTACAGTGTATTGGACTGAAGAGGATCTACTGTTCTTGTCTGTTTCCTAATCAGAGTTGTACTAAATATAGTCGGTGTGTGTAGGAAGCACACTTCTTTTGTTCTGAGAAAGCTCACTCTTCGGACCCTATAGGAAACACAGTAGAGTAGAAGTATGCCCTTTTCTCAAAAACAAAGTGTATTTCTTGTAAGGCAGGCTAGCGTTTGTTTCCCAGTCCTAAATGGAGTTGAATCCCATGCGGATTTTGGTCCTACGAGCAAGAGTTGTTTTCTGGAAAGAAGAGTCACTATTGCGCTCCCATTGCTATACACAGGGCAAATAGCACTGGCGTCTGTTCCCAGCATGTGCAGTGTATTGGACTGAAGAGGAGCTACTGTTCTTGTCAGTTTCCTAAGCAGAGTTGAACTGGATATGGCCCGTGTGTTTAGGAAGCACGGTTCTTTTGTTCAGAGCAAGCTCACTGTTCGGACCCCATAGGAAACACAGTAGAGTAGATGAGTTGTCTTTTCTCAAAAGCAGAGTGAGTTTCTTGTAAGGCGAGCTAGCGTTTGTTTCCCAGTCCTAAATGGAGTTGAATCTCATGCAGTTTCTGGTCCTACGAGCAAGAGTTGTTTTCTGGTAAGGAAAGTCACTATTGTGCTCCCATTGCCACACACAGTGCAAATAGCACTCCCGTCTGTTACCATCAAGTACAGTGTATTGGACTGAAGAGGATCTACTGTTCTTGTCAGTTTCCTAAGAAGAGTTGGAATAGATATGGCCCGTGTGTGTAGGAAGCACAGTTCTTTTGTTCTTAGCAAGCTCACTCTTTGGACCCTATAGGAAACACAGTAGAGTAGAAGTGTGCTCTTTTCTCAAAAGCAGAGTGTATTTCTTGTAAGGCGAGCTAGCGTTTGTTTCCCAGTCCTAAATGGAGTTGAATCACATGCAGTTTCTGGTTTTACGAGCAAGAGTTGTTTTCTGGTAAGAAGAGTCACTATTGCGCTCCCATTGTCATACACAGGGCAAATAGCACTCGCGTCTGTTCCCAGCAAGTACAGTGTATTGGACTGAAGAGGATCTACTATTCTTGTCAGTTTCGTAAGCATATGGAACTAAATATAGTCGGTGTGTGTTGGAAGCACAGTTCTTTTGTTCGGAGCAAGCTCACTCTTCTGGCCCTATAGGAAACACATTAGAGTAGAAGAGTGCCCTTTCCTAAAAGCAGAGTGTGTTTCTTGTAAGACGAGCTAGCGTTTGTTTCCCAGTCCTAAATGGAGTAAAATCACATGCAATTTCTGTTCCTACGAGCAAGAGTTGTTTTCTGGTAAGGAAAGTCACTATTGTGCTCCCATTGCCATACACAGTGCAAATAACACTCGCATCTGTTCCCATTAAGTACAGTGTATTGGACTGAAGAGGAGCTACTGTTCTTTCAGTTTCCTAAGTAGAGTTGAACTAGATATGGCCGCGTGTGTAGGAAGCACAGTTCCTTTTTTCTGAGCAAGCTCACTGTTCTGGCCCTATCGGAAACACATTAGAGTAGAAGAGTGCTCTTTTCTCAAAAGCGGAGTGTGTTTCTTGTAAGGCGAGCTAGCGTTTGTTTCCCAGTCCTAAATGGAGTTGAATCACATGCAGTTTCTGGTCCTACGAGCAAGAGTTGTTTTCTGGTAAGAAGAGACAATATTGCGCTCCCATTGTCTTACACAAGACAAATAGCACTGGCGTCTATTCCCAGCATGTACAGTGTATTAGACTGTACAGGATCTACTGTTCTTGTCAGTTTCCTAAGCAGAATTGAACCAGATATGGCCGTGTGTCTAGGAAGCACAGTTCTTTTTTTCTGAGCAAGCTCACTGTTTTGGCTCTATAGGAAATGCAGTAGAGTAGAAGAGTGCTCTTTTCTCAAAAGCAGAATGTGTTTCTTGTAAGGAGAGCTAGCGTTTGTTTCGCAGTCCTAAAAGGAGTTGAATCACATGAAGTTTTTGGTCCCATGAGCAAGAGAGTTGTTTTCTGTAAGGAAAGTCACTATTGAGCTCACAT
Source organism: Peromyscus eremicus (assembly GCF_949786415.1). NCBI lineage: Eukaryota > Metazoa > Chordata > Mammalia > Rodentia > Cricetidae > Peromyscus > Peromyscus eremicus. The sequence goes on along the minus strand of NW_026736227.1, from coordinate 9,275 downwards.
TCCCATACACAGAGCAAATAGCACTCACGTCTGTTCCCAGCATGTACAGTGAATTGGACTGAAGAGGAGCTACTGTTCTTGTCAGTTTCCTAAGCAGAGTAGAACTAGATATGGCCCGTGTGTGTAGGAAGCACAGTTCTTTTGTTCTTAGAAAGCTCACTGTTCGGATCACATAGGAAACACAGTAGAGTAGAAGTGTGTTCTTTTCTCAAAAGCAGAGTGTATTTCTTGTAAGGTGAGCTAGTGTTTGTTTCCATGTCCTAAATGGTGTTGAATCCCATGCAGTTTCTGGTACTACGAGCAAGAGTTGTTTTTTGGTAAGGAAAGTCACTATTGTGCTCCCATTGCCATACACAGTGCAAATAGCACTGGCGTCTGTTCCCAGCATGTACAGTGTATTGGACTGAGGAGGATCTACTGTTATTGTCAGTTTCCTCAGCAGAATTGAATAAGATATGGCCGTGTGTGTAGGAAGCACAGTTCTTTTGTTCTGAGCAAGCTCACTGTTCTGACCCTATAGGAAACACAGTAGAGTAGAAGAGTGATCTCTACTCAAAAGCAGAATGTGTTTCTTGTAAGGCGAGCTAGTGTTTGTTTCCCAGTCCTAAATGGAGTTGAATCGCATGCAGTTTTTGGTCCTACGAGCAAGTGTTGTTTTCTGGTAAGGAAAGTCACTATTGTGCTCCCATTGCCATACACAGTTCAAATAACACTCGCATCTGTTCCCATTAAGTACAGTGTATTGGACTGAAGAGGATCTACTATTCTTGTAAGTTTCCTAAGCAGAGTTGAACTGGATATGGCCCGTGTGTGTAGGAAGCACACTTCTTCTGTTCTGAGCAAGCTCACTGTTCGGATCCCATAGGAAACACAGTAGAGTAGAAGAGTGCTCTTTTCTCAAAAGCAGAGTGTGTTTCTTGTAAGGCGAGTTAGCGTTTGTTTCTCAGTCCTAAATGGAGTTGAATCACATGCAGTTTCTGGTTTTACAAGCAAGAGTTGTTTTCTGGTAAGAAGAGTCACTATTGCGCTCCCATTGTCATACACAGGGCAAATAGCAAACGCGTCTGTTCCCAGCAAGTACAGTGTATTGGACTGAAGAGGATCTACTATTCTTGTCAGTTTCCTAAGCAGAATTGAACTAGATATGGCCGTGTGTGTAGGAAGCACAGTTCTTTTGTTCTGAGCAAGCTCACTCTTGTGGCACTATAGGAAACACAGTAGAGTAGAAGAGTGCTCTTTTCTCAAAAGCAGAGTGTGTTTCTTGTAATGCAAGCTAGCGTTTGTTTCCAAGTCCTAAATGGAGTAAAATCACATGCAGTTTCTGGTCCTACGAGCAAGAGTTGTTCTCTGGTAAGAAGAGTCACATTTGTGCTCCCATTGCCACACACAGTGCAAATAGCACTCCCGTCTGTTACCATCAAGTACATTGTATTGGACTGAAGAGGATCTACTGTTCTTGTCAGTTTCCTAAGCAGAGTTGAACTAGATATGGCCCGTGTGTGTAGGAAGCACAGTTCTTTTGTTCTGAGCAAGCTCACTGTTCGGATCCCATAGGAAACACAGTAGAGTAGAAGAGTGCTCTTTTCTCAAAAGCAGAGTGTGTTTCTTATAAGGCGAGCATGTGTTTGTTTCCCAGTCAGAAATGGAGTTGAATCCCATGCAGTTTCTGGACCTACAAGCAAGAGTTGTCTTCTGGTAAGAAGAGTCACTATTGCGCTCCAATTGTCATACAAATTACAAATAGCACTGGCGTCTGTTCCCAGCATGTACAGTGTATTGGACTGAGGAGGATCTACTGTTATTGTCAGTTTCCTCAGCAGAATTGAATTAGATATGGCCGTGTGTGTAGGAAGCACAGTTCTTTTGTTCTGAGCAAGCTCACTGTTCTGACCCTATAGGAAACACAGTAGAGTAGAAGAGTGATCTCTACTCAAAAGCAGAATGTGTTTCTTGTAAGGCGAGCTAGTGTTTGTTTCCCAGTCCTAAATGGAGTTGAATCACATGCAGTTTTTGGTCCTACGAGCAAGTGTTGTTTTCTGGTAAGGAAAGGCACTATTGTGCGCCCATTGCCATACACATTTCAAATAACACTCGCATCTGTTCCCATTAAGTACAGTGTATTGGACTGAAAAGGATCTACTATTCTTGTCAGTTTCCTAAGCAGAGTTGAACTGGATATGGCCCGTGTGTGTAGGAAGCACACTTCTTCTGTTCTGAGCAAGCTCACTGTTCGGATCCCATTGGAAACACAGTAGAGTAGAAGAGTGCTCTTCTCTCAAAATCAGAGTGTGTTTCTTGTAAGGCAAGCAAGCGTTTGTTTCCCAGTCCTAAATGGAGTTGAATCCCATGCAGTTTTTGGTCCTACGAGCAAGATTTGTTTTCTGGAAAGAAGAGTAACTATTGCGCTCCCATTGCTATACACAGGGCAAATAGCACTGGCGTCTGTTCCCAGCATGTGCAGTGTATTGGACTGAAGAGGATCTACTGTTCTTGTCAGTTTGCTAAGCAGAGTTGAACTAAATATAGTCGGTGTGTGTAGGAAGCACAGTTCTTTTGTTCTGAGCAAGCTCACTCTTGTGGCACTATAGGAAACACATTGGAGTAGAAGAGTCCTCTTTTATCAAAAGCAGAGTGTGTTTCTTGTAAGGCAAGGTAGCATTTGTTTCCCAGTCCTAAATGGAGTAAAATCACATGCAGTTTCTGGTCCTGTGAGCAAGAGTTGTTTTCTGGTAAGAAGAGTCACTATTGCGATCCCATTGTCATACACAGGGCAAATAGCACTAGCGTCTATTCCCAGCATGTACAGTGTATTGGACTGAAGAGGATCTACTGTTCTTGCCAGTTTCCTAAGCAAAGTTGAAATAGATATGGCCCGTGTGTGTAGGAAGCACAGTTCTTTTGTTCTGAGCAAGCTCACTGTTCGGATCCCATAGGAAACACAGTAGAGTAGAAGAATGCTCTTTTCTCAAAAACAGAGTGTGTTTCTTATAAGGCGAGTATGTGTTTGTTTCCCAGTCCTAAATGGAGTTGAATCCCATGCAGTTTCTGGTCCTACAAGCAAGAGTTGTCTTCTAGTAAAAAGAGTCACTATTGCGCTCCAATTGTCATACAAATTACAAATAGCACTGGCGTCTGTTCCCAGCATGTACAGTGTATTGGACTGAGGAGGATCTACTGTTATTGTCAGTTTCCTAAGCAGAAGTGAATTAGATATGGCCGTGTGTGTAGGAAGCACAGTTCTTTTGTTCTGAGCAAGCTCACTGTTCGGATCCCATAGGAAACACAGTAGAGTAGAAGTGTGCTCTTTTCTCAAAAGCAGAGTGTGTTTCTTGTAAGGTGAGCTATCGTTTGTTTCCCAGTCCTAAATGGAGTTGAATCCCATGCAGTTTTTGGTCCTACAAGCAAGAGTTGTTTTCTGGAAAGAAGAGTCACTATTGTGCTCCCATTGCTATACACAGGGCAAATAGCACTGGCGTCTGTTCCCAGCATGTGCAGTGTATTGGACTGAAGAGGATATACTGTTCTTGTCAGTTTCCTAAGCAGAGTTGAAGTAAATATAGTCGGTGTGTGTAGGAAGCACAGTTCTTTTGTTCTGAGCAAGCTCACTCTTCGGACCCTATAGGAAACACAGTAGAGTAGAAGAGTGCTCTTTTCTCAAAAGCAGAGTGTATTTCTTGTAAGGCGAGCTAGTGTTTGTTTCCCAGTCCTAAATGGAGTTGAATCACATGCAGTTTCTGGTTTTATGAGCAAGAGTTGTTTTCTGGTAAGAAGAGTCACTATTGCGCTCCCATTGTCATACACAGGGCAAATAGCACCCGCGTCTGTTCCCAGCAAGTACAGTGTATTGGACTGAAGAGGATCTACTATTCTTGTCAGTTTCCTAAGCATATGGAACTAAATATAGTCGGTGTGTGTTGGAAGCACACTTCTTTTGTTCTGAGCAAGCTCACTCTTCTGGCCCTATAGGAAACACATTAGAGTAGAAGAGTGCCCTTTCCTAAAAGCAGAGTGTGTTTCTTGTAAGACGAGCTAGCGTTTGTTTCCCAGTCCTAAATGGAGTAAAATCACATGCAATTTCTGTTCCTACGAGCAAGAGTTGTTTTCTGGTAAGGAAAGTCACTATTTTGCTCCAATTATATACACAGTGCAAATAACACTCGCATCTGTTCCCATTAAGTACAGTGTATTGGACTGAAGAGGAGCTACTGTTCTTTCAGTTTCCTAAGTAGAGTTGAACTAGATATGGCCGTGTGTGTAGGAAGCACAGTTCCTTTTTTCTGAGCAAGCTCACTGTTCTGGCCCTATCGGAAACACATTAGAGAAGAAGAGTGCTCTTTTCTCAAAAGCAGAGTGTGTTTCTTGTAAGGCGAGCTAGCATTTGTTTCCCAGTCCTAAATGGAGTTGAATCACATGCAGTTTCTGGTCCTACGAGCAAGAGTTGTTTTCTGGTAAGAAGAGACAATATTGCGCTTCCATTGTCATACACAAGGCAAATTGCACTGGCGTCTATTCCCAGCATGTACAGTGTATTAGACTGTACAGGTTCTACTGTTCTTGTCAGTTTCCTAAGCAGAATTGAACCAGATATGGCCGTGTGTCTAGGAAGCACAGTTCTTTTGTTCTGAGCAAGCTCACTGTTTTGGCTCTATAGGAAATGCAGTAGAGTAGAAGAGTGCTCTTTTCTCAAAAGCAGAGTGTGTTTATTGTAAGGAGAGCTAGCGTTTGTTTCGCAGTCCTAAAAGGAGTTGATTCACATGAAGTTTTTGGTCCCATGAGCAAGAGTTGTTTTCTGTAAGGAAAGTCACTATTGAGCTCCCATTCCCATGCACAGAGCAAATAGCACTCACGTCTGTTCCCAGCATGTACAGTGAATTGGACTGAAGAGGAGCTACTGTTCTTGTCAGTTTCCTAAGCAGAGTAGAACTAGATATGGGCCGTGTGTGTAGGAAGCACAGTTCTTTTGTTCTGAGAAAGCTCACTGTTCGGATCACATAGGAAACACATTAGAGTAGAAGTGTGCTCTTTTCTCAAAAGCAGAGTGTATTTCTTGTAAGGCGAGCTAGTGTTTGTTTCCCAGTCCTAAATGGTGTTGAATCCCATGCAGTTTCTGGTACTACAAGCAAGAGTTGTTTTTTGGTAAGGAAAGTCACTATTGCGCTCCCATTGCCATACACAGTGCAAATAGCACTGGCGTCTGTTCCCAGCAAGTACAGTGTATTGGACTGAAGAGGAGCTACTGTTCTTGTCAGTTTCCTAAGCAGAGTTGAACTGTATATGGCCCGTGTGTAGGAAGCACACTTCTTCTGTTCTGAGCAAGCTCACTGTTCGGATCCCATAGGAAACACAGTAGAGTAGAAGAGTGCTCTTTTCTCAAAAGCAGAGTGTGTTTCTTGTAAGGCGAGCTAGCATTTGTTTCCCAGTCCTAAATGGAGTTGAATCACATGCAGTTTTTGGTCCTACGAGCAAGAGTTGTTTTCTGGAAAGAAGAGTCACTATGGCGCTCCCATTGCTATACACAGGGCAAATAGCACTGGCGTCTGTTCCCAGCATGTGCAGTGTATTGGACTGAAGAGTATCTACTGTTCTTGTCAGTTTCCTAAGCAGAGTTGAACTAAATATAGTCGGTGTGTGTAGGAAGCACAGTTCTTTTGTTCTGAGCAAGCTCACTCTTCTGGCCCTATAGGAACCACATTAGAGTAGAAGAGTGCTCTTTTCTCAAAAGCAGAGTGTGTTTCTTGTAATGCAAGCTAGCGTTTGTTTCCAAGTCCTAAATGGAGTAAAATCACATGCAGTTTCTGGTCCTACGAGCAAGAGTTGTTCTCTGGTAAGAAGAGTCACATTTGTGCTCCCATTGCCACACACAGTGCAAATAGCACTCCCGTCTGTTACCATCAAGTACATTGTATTGGACTGAAGAGGATCTACTGTTCTTGTCAGTTTCCTAAGCAGAGTTGAACTAGATATGGCCCGTGTGTGTAGGAAGCACAGTTCTTTTGTTCTGAGCAAGCTCACTGTTCGGATCCCATAGGAAACACAGTAGAGTAGAAGAGTGCTCTTTTCTCAAAAGCAGAGTGTGTTTCTTATAAGGCGAGCATGTGTTTGTTTCCCTGTCAGAAATGGAGTTGAATCCCATGCAGTTTCTGGTCCTACAAGCAAGAGTTGTCTTCTGGTAAGAAGAGTCACTATTGCGCTCCAATTGTCATACAAATTAAAAATAGCACTGGCGTCTGTTCCCAGCATGTACAGTGTATTGGACTGAGGAGGATCTACTGTTATTGTCAGTTTCCTCAGCAAATTGAATTAGATATGGCCGTGTGTGTAGGAAGCACAGTTCTTTTGTTCTGAGCAAGCTCACTGTTTTGGCCCTTTAGGAAACACAGTAGAGTAGAAGAGTGATCTCTACTCAAAAGCAGAATGTGTTTCTTGTAAGGCGAGCTAGTGTTTGTTTCCCAGTCCTAAATGGAGTTGAATCACATGCAGTTTTTGGTCCTACGAGCAAGTGTTGTTTTCTGGTAAGGAAAGTCACTATTGTGCGCCCATTGCCATACACATTTCAAATAACACTCGCATCTGTTCCCATTAAGTACAGTGTATTGGACTGAAAAGGATCTACTATTCTTGTCAGTTTCCTAAGCAGAGTTGAACTGGATATGGCCCGTGTGTGTAGGAAGCACACTTCTTCTGTTCTGAGCAAGCTCACTGTTCGGATCCCATTGGAAACACAGTAGAGTAGAAGAGTGCTCTTCTCTCAAAATCAGAGTGTGTTTCTTGTAAGGCGAGCAAGCGTTTGTTTCCCAGTCCTAAATGGAGTTGAATCCCATGCAGTTTTTGGTCCTACGAGCAAGATTTGTTTTCTGGAAAGAAGAGTAACTATTGCGCTCCCATTGCTATACACAGGGCAAAGAGCACTGGCGTGTGTTCCCAGCATGTGCAGTGTATTGGACTGAAGAGGATCTACTGTTCTTGTCAGTTTGCTAAGCAGAGTTGAACTAAATATAGTCGGTGTGTGTAGGAAGCACAGTTCTTTTGTTCTGAGCAAGCTCACTCTTGTGGCACTATAGGAAACACATTGGAGTAGAAGAGTCCTCTTTTATCAAAAGCAGAGTGTGTTTCTTGTAAGGCAAGGTAGCATTTGTTTCCCAGTCCTAAATGGAGTAAAATCACATGCAGTTTCTGGTCCTGTGAGCAAGAGTTGTTTTCTGGTAAGAAGAGTCACTATTGCGATCCCATTGTCATACACAGGGCAAATAGCACTAGCGTCTATTCCCAGCATGTACAGTGTATTGGACTGAAGAGGATCTACTGTTCTTGCCAGTTTCCTAAGCAAAGTTGAACTAGATATGGCCCGTGTGTGTAGGAAGCACAGTTCTTTTGTTCTGAGCAAGCTCACAGTTCGGATCCCATAGGAAACACAGTAGAGTAGAAGAGTGCTCTTTTCTCAAAAGCAGAGTGTGTTTCTTATAAGGCGAGTATGTGTTTGTTTCCCAGTCCTAAATGGAGTTGAATCCCATGCAGTTTCTGGTCCTACAAGCAAGAGTTGTCTTCTGGTAAGAAGAGTCACTATTGCGCTCCAATTGTCATACAAATTACAAATAGCACTGGCATCTGTTCCCAGCATGTACAGTGTATTGGACTGAGGAGGATCTACTGTTATTGTCAGTTTCCTAAGCAGAAGTGAATTAGACATGGCCGTGTGTAGGAAGCACAGTTCTTTTGTTCTGAGCAAGCTCACTGTTCGGATCCCATAGGAAACACAGTAGAGTAGAAGTGTGCTCTTTTCTCAAAAGCAGAGTGTGTTTCTTGTAAGGTGAGCTATCGTTTGTTTCCCAGTCCTAAATGGAGTTGAATCCCATGCAGTTTTTGGTCCTACAAGCAAGAGTTGTTTTCTGGAAAGAAGAGTCACTATTGCGCTCCCATTGCTATACACAGGGCAAATAGCACTGGCGTCTGTTCCCAGCATGTGCAGTGTATTGGACTGAAGAGGATATACTGTTCTTGTCAGTTTCCTAAGCAGAGTTGAAGTAAATATAGTCGGTGTGTGTAGGAAGCACAGTTCTTTTGTTCTGAGCAAGCTCACTCTTCGGACCCTATAGGAAACACTGTAGAGTAGAAGAGTGCTCTTTTCTCAAAAGCAGAGTGTATTTCTTGTAAGGCGAGCTAGTGTTTGTTTCCCAGTCCTAAATGGTGTTGAATCCCATGCAGTTTCTGTTCCTACGAGCAAGAGTTGTTTTCTGGTAAGAAGAGTCACTATTGTGCTCCCATTGCCATACACAGTGCAAATAGCACTGGCGTCTGTTCCCAGCAAGTACAGTGTATTGGACTGAAGAGGAGCTACTGTTCTTGTCAGTTTCCTAAGCAGAGTTGAACTGGATATGGCCCGTGTGTGTAGGAAGCACACTTCTTCTGTTCTGAGCAAGCTCACTGTTCGGATCCCATAGGAAACACAGTAGAGTAGAAGAGTGCTCTTTTCTCAAAAGCAGAGTGTGTTTCTTGTAAGGCGAGTTAGCGTTTGTTTCCCAGTCCTAAATGGAGTTGAATCACATGCAGTTTCTGGTTTTATGAGCAAGAGTTGTTTTCTGGTAAGAAGAGTCACTATTGCGCTCCCATTGTCATACACAGGGCAAATAGCACCCGCATCTGTTCCCAGCAAGTACAGTGTATTGGACTGAAGAGGATCTACTATTCTTGTCAGTTTCCTAAGCATATGGAACTAAATATAGTTGGTGTGTGTTGGAAGCACACTTCTTTTGTTCTGAGCAAGCTCACTCTTCTGGCCCTATAGGAAACACATTAGAGTAGAAGAGTGCCCTTTCCTAAAAGCAGAGTGTGTTTCTTGTAAGACGAGCTAGCGTTTGTTTTCCAGTCCTAAATGGAGTAAAATCACATGCAATTTCTGTTCCTACGAGCAAGAGTTGTTTTCTGGTAAGGAAAGTCACTATTGTGCTCCCATTGCCATACACAGTGCAAATAACACTCGCATCTGTTCCCATTAAGTACAGTGTATTGGACTGAAGAGGAGCTACTGTTCTTTCAGTTTCCTAAGTAGAGTTGAACTAGATATGGCCGTGTGTGTAGGAAGCACAGTTCCTTTTTTCTGAGCAAGCTCACTGTTCTGGCCCTATCGGAAACACATTAGAGTAGAAGAGTGCTCTTTTCTCAAAAGCAGAGTGTGTTTCTTGTAAGGCGAGCTAGCATTTGTTTCCCAGTCCTAAATGGAGTTGAATCACATGCAGTTTCTGGTCCTACGAGCAAGAGTTGTTTTCTGGTAAGAAGAG